>NC_090730.1:163760708-163985708 GCF_036898095.1 Palaemon carinicauda
GACGAGTGGTGAAATCTAATCGAGGTCCTTTGCGTCAATAGTCGTGATGGTGATGATGAATACTCTTAACATTTAAGAAAAAAATTCTGTGGACAGCTTATGCAAAAGGCAGTCGGCTGGCACTGTTGAGAAGGAGAGAAGAGGAGAGAGGCCGAAGATATTTGTTTAATAGAAGTTTGCAGTATGTCAACATATTGAAGGTCTCCCTCATTGATTCATTTTGACCCTTGTCATGGGCAAAATAAGGGATATTTAAGCTCGTAATGCAATCAAAACAGTATTAGACGATTCTGGCAGCTGGAGATTTGTTTATCCCTCACAAATTGTCCCAATTTTCAAAATAGCAAGGAAGAAACCTTATATTGTACACACCCCTCTTTACTCATGACTTTAGGCTACTGCCACAGTTCTTCGCATCCTAATAGTCATAGGAAACACGATAGAAGGCTCAGTTAAAAAAAAAAAAAAAAAAAAAAAAAAAAAAAAAAAAAAAAAAAAAAAAAAAAAAACTTGGTGTGTAACCTTGCATCACGCCTGAAAATCAGATTCAACCTTGAAACACAGCCTTGGGGTTGTTTCAGATTAACTTCCAGTGTTTTAATAACACTTACGCTTGAAACTCTAGACATTATACTTTTCAAAATTAATAAGTTTATCGTTTTCATGAATGAAACTTTGAAAATAGCTGCTTTACGCGCTTGTTCAGTCCTGCGCTCTCTAAATACTGTAACAAGTTTCCCACTGTTGAAAAGCAACTCTTTTCACACTGTTAAACTACGGTACATAAAAGTAACCTATCAACATTATGCTAAATAAGACCACATCATGACCAATAACACCAGATTGTAACGACTTAAATCACACAAATAGTCTAATAACACCGATAAAAAAAAAATAATCTCACAAGGGAGCTCTGCATTTTACTATCTTAGCAACAAAGACCAACACAACACAGATCAGATATTGCTGCAGTCTAGACGCCGTAGAACTGAAAGAACAGATATGAGAAAAACGAGAAACATGGGAAGACACTCGAAGAAGGGATTACGCCTTCGTCAGAAGCAGATTGTCGACAGACAGGTGACTTGTGGTGACTGGTGAGAGATCAAGCGCTGAAGACCATCACCAAAGTGCTTTGTTTCCTTCCATTTACTGCATTTCTCTGGGATGGTCGTAGCAAGGTCTTACCGCCTTCGACTGTTAATTCACTTATTATTATTATTATTATTATTATTATTATTATTATTATTATTATTATTATTATTATTTTCTCTATCACAGTCTTTCGACTGGGTGGTATTTATAGTGTAGGTTTCCGGGTTGCATCCTGCCTCCTTAGGAGTCCATCACTTGTCTTATTATGTGCGCCGTTCCGAGGATCACACTCTATCGCATGAGTCCTGGAGCTACTTAAGTCTCTAGTTTCTTTTTCTAGATTCCTTTTCAGGGATCTTGGGATCGTGCCTAGTACTCCTATGCTTATGGGTACAATTTCCACTGGCATATCCTTTATCTTTATTACTTTTATTTTCAGGTCTTGATACCTTTCCATTTTTCCCCTCCTTCTTTTATTATAATTATTTTTATTATTATTATTATTATTATTATTATTATTATTATTATTATTACAAGCTAAGCTACAACCATAGTTGGAAAAGCAGGATGCTATAAGCTCAAGGCCTCCAACAGGGAAAAGTAGCCCAGTGAGGAAAGTAAATAAGGAAATAAATAAACTACAAAAGAAGTAATGACCAATTGAAATTATATATTTTAAGAACAGATACAACAATGAAATAGATCTTTCTTGTATAAACTGTAAAAACTTCAAAAAACAAGAGGAAGAAAAATAAGATAGAATAGTATGCCCCGGTGTACCCTCAAGCAAGATAACTCTAACCCCAAGACAGTGGAAGACCATTGTACCAACCGTGTGTCACACAATTGTACATAATTCCTTTTGTATATACTATGCTTGTATCTGCGCTCTTCCCTCGCACTAAAAAGAACCTGAATGATCATGCCTTCGGTTTTGCTCTGTATCATTGTCTGTCTCTCGAACATGTCACGTCCTGTTGCCTTGAGGTTTTGTATATAAAGGAGAGTGTTCCTTAATAAACAACTCAGTCTATTGCATCCTGCCTTTGAGTTCACATCCTCTCTCGGCTCGTCACATTGGTGACCCCGGAGTAACTTGCTCCTCCCGCCTCCCCATCCCCCCCTCCACCTCTCACTCTCACCGTTACTATGACGCCGTCAACGCATACCTTCTGCAGCAGTACTCGCCGTCGCCAGCCGCCCGTATAGCAACGCCTTTTCAGCTCTCTCAACAACCGTTGGGGGACCAAAGGGCTTCGCTCACCCTCGGGAAAATGACCAGTATCACTCGCCTGCAACCTGCCGCAGACAGCTCTCCTCGTGAGGTGAACCTACTTCGTGCCCTTATGGACAGCCACTTCATGACCTTCAAAACCTCCATCAACGCCTCCACTCGTGACGAAGAGGACACCTATTCAACTTCAACCGAAGCTGACGTGAATTCTGTAGGACATACACGCCTATGAATGCCGTAGGACATACACGCCTATGAACGCCGTAGGCCTATGAATGCCGTAGGACACGCCTATGAATGCCGTAGGACACACTCGCCTATGAATGCCGTAGGACATGCCTATGAATGCCGTAGGACACACACGCCTATGAATGCCGTAGGACACACTCGCCTACCCCGTGACGAGCCGGAGTGGCAACACAGCCACCAGTCCACCACTCGCTCGCACCCCAACCATCGACTTCTACAGCCACTCACTGCCTCTAATCGGCGCAGTTTTTACTACTACCTCTCCAGATTCAGGGCACCTATTTAACATGTTCAGTATGTCATTTTTAGAAGGGGAGCCATGTACCAACCGTGTGTCACACAATTGTACATAATTCCTTTTGTATATATTATGCTTGTATCTGCGCTTTTCCCTCGCACTAAAAAGAACATGAATGATCATGCCTTCGGTTTTGCTCTGTATCATTGTCTGTCTCTCGAACATGTCACGTCCTGTTGCCTTGAGGTTTTGTATATAAAGGAGAGTGTTCCTTAATAAACAACTCAGTCTATTGCATCCTGCCTTTGAGTTCACATCCTCTCTCGGCTCGTCACATTGGTGACCCCGGAGTGACTTGCTCCTCCCGCCTCCCCATCCCCCCCTCCACCTCTCACTCTCACCGTTACTATGACGCCGTCAACGCATACCTTCTGCAGCAGTACTCGCCGTCGCCAGCCGCCCGTATAGCAATGCCTTTTCAGCTCTCTCAACAACCGTTGGGGGACCAAAGGGCTTCGCTCACCCTCGGGAAAATGACCAGTATCACTCGCCTGCAACCTGCCGCAGACAGCTCTCCTCGTGAGGTGAACCTACTTCGTGCCCTTATGGACAGCCACTTCATGACCTTCAAAACCTCCATCAACGCCTCCACTCGTGACGAAGAGGACACCTATTCAACTTCAACCGAAGCTGACGTGAATTCTGTAGGACATACACGCCTATGAATGCCGTAGGACATACACGCCTATGAACGCCGTAGGCCTATGAATGCCGTAGGACACGCCTATGAATGCCGTAGGACACACTCGCCTATGAATGCCGTAGGACACGCCTATGAATGCCGTAGGACACACACGCCTATGAATGCCGTAGGACACACTCGCCTACCCCGCGACGAGCCGGAGTGGCAACACAGCCACCAGTCCACCACTCACTCGCACCCCAACCATCGACTTCTACAGCCACTCACTGCCTCTAATCGGCGCAGTTTTTACTACTACCTCTCCAGATTCAGGGCACCTATTTAACATGTTCAGTATGTCATTTTTAGAAGGGGAGCCATGTACCAACCGTGTGTCACACAATTGTACATAATTCCTTTTGTATATATTATGCTTGTATCTGCGCTCTTCCCTCGCACTAAAAAGAACATGAATGATCATGCCTTCGGTTTTGCTCTGTATCATTGTCTGTCTCTCGAACATGTCACGTCCTGTTGCCTTGAGGTTTTGTATATAAAGGAGAGTGTTCCTTAATAAACAACTCAGTCTATTGCATCCTGCCTTTGAGTTCACATCCTCTCTCGGCTCGTCACATTGGTGACCCCGGAGTGACTTGCTCCTCCCGCCTCCCCATCCCCCCCTCCACCTCTCACTCTCACCGTTACTATGACGCCGTCAACGCATACCTTCTGCAGCAGTACTCGCCGTCGCCAGCCGCCCGTATAGCAACACCTTTTCAGCTCTCTCAACAACCGTTGGGGGACCAAAGGGCTTCGCTCACCCTCGGGAAAATGACCAGTATCACTCGCCTGCAACCTGCCGCAGACAGCTCTCCTCGTGAGGTGAACCTACTTCGTGCCCTTATGGACAGCCACTTCATGACCTTCAAAACCTCCATCAACGCCTCCACTCGTGACGAAAAGGACACCTATTCAACTTCAACCGAAGCTGACGTGAATTCTGTAGGACATACACGCCTATTAATGCCGTAGGACATACACGCCTATGAACGCCGTAGGCTATGAATGCCGTAGGACACGCCTATGAATGCCGTAGGACACACTCGCCTATGAATACCGTAGGACACGCCTATGAATGCCGTAGGACACACACGCCTATGAATGCCGTAGGACACACTCGCCTACCCCGTGACGAGCCGGAGTGGCAACACAGCCACCAGTCCACCACTCGCTTGCACCCCAACCATCGACTTCTACAGCCACTCACTGCCTCTAATCGGCGCAGTTTTTACTACTACCTCTCCAGATTCAGGGCACCTATTTAACTTGTTCAGTATGTCATTTTTAGAAGGGGAGCCATGTACCAACCGTGTGTCACACAATTGTACATAATTCCTTTTGTATATATTATGCTTGTATCTGCGCTCTTCCCTCGCACTAAAAAGAACATGAATGATCATGCCTTCGGTTTTGCTCTGTATCATTGTCTGTCTCTCGAACATGTCACGTCCTGTTGCCTTGAGGTTTTGTATATAAAGGAGAGTGTTCCTTAATAAACAACTCAGTCTATTGCATCCTGCCTTTGAGTTCACAACCTTCTCCCTCCTTCGTCACACCATGGTACGGAAGCTACGGCACTACCCAAGACTAGAGAACAATGGTTTTATTTTGGAGTGTCCTTCTCCTAGAAGAGCTGCTTACCATAGCTAAAGAGTCTCTTCTACCCTTACCAAGAGGAAAGTAGCCACTGAATAATGATAGTGCAGTAGTTAACCCCTTGAGCGAAGAATTGTTTGGTAATCTCAGTGTTGTCAGGTGTATGCGGACAGAGGAGAATATGGAAATAACAGGCTGGGCAATTCGGTGTAAATGTAGGCAAAGGAAAAACATATACTTCAAAATGCAACTGCAGTTTTATTCCTCAGTTGTATATTAGCATTGAGGGCTTTCCCGGCCCCAACACTGGGCCATTTAGCTCAAATTCTAATGTTCGTAAGTGCTACTATAAACTTACATGTTTTATTAAGTTGATTCTTCTTGGTTTTGCTTATGCATTTATGATTGTTTATTTTTTTTTATTTTTTATTATCTTCCTGTTTTCTCTGGATTCATACATTTGTATGAGAGAGAGAGAGAGAGAGAGAGAGAGAGAGAGAGAGAGAGAGAGAGAGAGAGAGAGAGAGAGAGAGAGAGAGAGAGCAGCTACGGAGTTTGGCTTAATGACAAGGCAAAATTTAGGCGTAAAACTAACTGCAAGGTTAATCCTTTTAAAAACACGAAGTTATATAACTGCTATTTTTCCCCCGTGTAAGTCACTTAATCATTAATTTTCCATACGTAAGAAATATAATCCTTCGAATTTCTAAAAGATGATTCATTCTTGCTATAAAATTCAACATTCTTTTGGACTTGCAAAGAAAATTTTTAAACCATTTCCAGCATGACAGGCCAATACCTTTCATATCCAATTTATTATCTGTAAGTCTTATGCATAGATGAGTTCATGATGAGGGGTAGATCGAGATGGTTTGGGCATGCTCTTCGCACGCCCCGAGAGAGATTACTTAACTTTGATGGCTGCTGCTTTTCCAGTCCCATACAGCAGGGGAACCCCACTCTCTACAGGACCTCCGCTGTCATTTTACCTTGTTCGTTCAGAGTATTTAAGGTTTCATATCGCGTATTGTTCATTTATTGTTAAATCGTCACTGTTGTAAGACTGTTGAAATAAGAAACTCTTCAGTTTCCTCTTGAAAGCCTTAATGTCTTCAATCATTCGAATGTTTCGTGGGAGCTTATTATATAGTCCTGGGGCCGTATATTTATTAGGCTCTGGAGCCTAAAGTAGACATATCTTAGTTCAGCAAACGTTTAGCTGGGCATCACAAGGCACTAGAAGAGTTGGAAGACCCAGGCCTACGTGGCTGAGGGCTATGAAGCGTGAAGTAGAGAAGTATTGATTTAAAAGCTCAAGATAGTGACGACTGGCGAAATCTAACCGATGCCCTTTGCGTCAATAGGCTTAGGAGGAGATGGTGATGATAATGATGAGTATTTATATTTGATTAATTTTAAGGTTAATGCTATAAAGTTAGTGTTGCTATAAATAACAAAGGTTAACACAAAGCCAAAACAGGCTTTTCCTCTAAAGTAGCCCATAACACTTATTATTATTATTATTATTATTATTATTATTATTATTATTATTATTATTATTATTATTACTACTTGCTAAGCTACAATCCTAGTTTAAAAAAAAAATATGATACTATAAGCCCGAGGGCTCCAACGGGAAAATAGCCAAGTGAGGAAAGGAAATAAGGAAACTGAAAGAGAAGTAATTAACAATGAAAACAAGATATTTTAAGAACAGTAACAACGCTAGAATAGATATTTCATATATAAACTATAAAAATAAAACAAGAGGAAGAGAAATAAGTTAGTAAAGTGTAGCAAAATAACAATATTTACCTACGCCAACGAAGTTGGAACGTGATTATGTTTTACCCCCTGTTTGTGTGTTTTTGTTTGTGAAGAGCTTCCTGACCACGATTTTAATCGTAGAGTAACGAAACTTGCAGGGATTAATTATTATGTAAAAATCTGGAAAGTATTAAATTTTGGAAGATCAAGTTCAAAGGTCAAAGTCACAGTCGAGCAAAAGGTCAAGAAATAAGCTGCCTCGGCGGAGGTCTGCTCTCTGCTCTCTTTTCCCCTCTTGTTTTGCCCATCATATATTTGTGAGATTTTCTTGTTTCTATAATTCATGTTTTTTTTTTACTGCTTTACATTGTTTCTGTAACCTATGGAATTTTGCTGAGCAGTATTGACAATTTAATTATCCCTACATTTCGTATAATAAGATATTTCCAATCGTTTCTGTAGGCCCACGTTGACTTGGTTTTCTTCTACCTCTTATTATCAGATTCTTGACTCTCTCTTTATAGTCTACATATGACAAATTTATATTAATTTTGTAATTGATCTTAGAATATTTTATATTAATCATTACTTCTCATGTACTTTATTTATTCCCTTTCCTCATTGGGTCATCTATCCCTGTTGGAGCCCTTGTGTTTATAGCATCCGGCTTTTCCAACTAGGGTTGTGGCTAATAATAATAATAATAATAATAATAATAATAATAATAATAATAATAATAATAATCATCATCATCATAATGTACTAAATGTTGTAAGAAGGATATCTTTACTAAACATAGGTGTCTTTTTAGTTATTAAGACCTGGACACGTATATTTGTCACATTACATTGAATGTAGATGATATGTACTTCATTTTATTTGATAAGACAGTTAGATATATCTCATGAAGATGAAATATTATATAAAAAAGCATAATCCATTTCTTCGAGTCCAGTTAGACTATGGAAAGATTTCAAGGTCGGCCATCATGCCGAGAATTCCGATGTTGATTGTGTAAAACTCTATATTATGGTTTTTATATGATTTAAATTATATAATTATGCATTAAAATATTTTTTCCTTTTTAATTTTACGTAAATTAAATTTAAAAATAGTTGCCCTGCAAATTATTATGGTTTCGTAATGAGTAAGTTTAGGAGAGATAATACTAAGAAATTCAAGGAAGTATATAGTACATGTTTTTTTATATCGTCAATCTTGTGTTATTATTAATAATTTTCATCAAATTCTTAAGCAGAGTTTAATTATCCTCCTAATATAGAATTATTAACAGTTCATGGAATTATTGAAAAGAAAATACTAAGAAATTCCAATTTCCACCATTTGCGCATAGCAGAACGGAGTTATGAAACGAAAGGAAATATATAGTACAAGTTTTATATTTGGTTAATCGTGTTTTTATTAATAATCTACATCAAATCTTTAATAATAGTTAAATTATTCACCTAATTTAGAAATTTTAAGTGTTTGGAATTGATAAAAAGAGATAATAGGCTACCACCCAATTTCTCACCACAGATGCAGAAATGAGTTATGAAACAAAGGGAATATATAATATATGTAGTCAGTTATGTGTCTATTATTAATATTTATTATTAAATCTTTAAGAAGAGTTTAATTATTCACCTAATGTATAATTTTTAACAGTGTTTGGAATTGATAAAAAGAGATAATAGGCTACCACCCAATTCCTCACCACAACAGAAATGAGTTATGAAACGAAAGGAATATATAGTATATGTAGTCAATCATGTGTTTTTTATTAATATTTTTTATCAAATCTTTAAGAAGAGTTTAATTATTCACCTAACATAGAATTTTTAACATTATTGAAAAGAGATAATACCACCAAATTCCTCATCACAAAGAGTGGAATTAAAAAAAGTAAACAAGACTTTAGTTTTCAAATTCAATTCGACAAATTAAGTCCGCCAATTGCAAAATTGAAGTTAACTTTGATAATAAACCTTTTTCATCTCGTAAACAAAGTGAAAGTGTCCCTGAAGTCATGAAGGAAGTGTGAATACAGGATAAAGGTTAATAATTGAGTGTTAAAAGGTAATTATAATTGGATTTTAGACTTGCCGTGAGACGGCTTCGTCTGGCTCACGTTTTCAATTTTGGTATATTTGAAAACTTTCTGATTCTGTTTTTAATCACATTTTAATTATAAAATGATATAGATACCTTAAGATACGTTAAATAAAGATATGCCATTTACTGTACAAACTGTAAAAAATAAACATTGTTAACTTTAACAAAGAAACATTCGCTGCAAGTTCGAACTCATTTAGGTTTTATTTTACTGTATTACAGAGCAATGTAACCTAGGAAAAAAACTACTTTTTCTTATAGAAAAAATTACGCTCTCCGAAAATGACACTCGTTCCTGTCGCAAATGTCTTTAGTTCCACAATCTAGTCAAAGGTGGAATAAAGCTAAGAGAATACAGTTCTGTTAGGCTATTTGGCTGTTATGTAAGTCCGGTGTGACGGTCTGAATGATCCCCCAGTCTCAGAATTCTCCTTGACATTGTATAATGGTTCTTTTATGCCATTAGCTCGCTTCACTCGCATGAAAATAAAACATCAAGCTCGTATGTACTGGCAAGCGGTAATGTTGAGCTGCGCACGCTAACATTACAGGAAAATAAAGCATCAACCTCGTATGCACTGGCAAACGTTAATGTTCGCGCATATGCAGATTATCAAGGAGAATTCTGAGACCTGGGGATCGTTCGGAACGTCACACCGGGGCCACATGATAGCGGTGAAAGAATTAATATCCGTCCCTACCAAGTTACGGCTGCTTATGTACTGTAAGGTCGATTTCCCCAGAAATTTGCAATTCAAGATTCTAATTATACCTCTTAAATCCTAATTACTGTAAAAGAAAGAGTAGTTTGTAGAACATTGGACACGCTCACCAATTAATCCGAGTAGGGGAGGGTGGTAAAATTATAGTTAGGGACAGGACAACATTTTTAACAGAAAATATGTGGTTTCCTAGGGTTAGCTATCCAGAGGGGTTTTATAGGTTAGTCCAGAGACAAACGTAAGAACACTACCTAACCTAACCTAGGAGCCATATCCTTCCCTTTTTCTGTATCTGACCTAACCTGTGTCCACCGATCAACAAGTCTTCCCGTAATGGATTTTGATATCTGTCTACAGCATGTGAACAGTACAAACTTAAGGGTATTTTGCAAAGCTAATATTTTTATTTTTTTTCGTTATTTATTTGAAACAAGATGAAAAGTCCCTTTTGGCTACTCAACATAGAGAGGTCTTGTAAGAATTCCTGAATTGCAAATTATACTTTTTAGGTCTTTCAGCTTTGGCAAATGTTCCCTTACTAACTTGGGTATTTGTTAAGTTGAGTCAGATGAACATAAACGTCAGTTAATTGGTAAAGGTGTTGAGTTATCCTGTAACTACACACATTTAAAGGAAAATAGGCTTAGGTTCCCAACTTGCTTAGTAATTGGCATAATTTTTAAATTATACCTTTATTTTAATTATTGTGTATATTAGGCCCATCTTGATTCCATATGCCTTGTTTAGAATAAGGTTTATTAGGCATACTGCATCTGCTTATCTGTATTTCTTTTGTTTATAATATACCCGGTATGTATTCCTAATACAATTTTTTTCAAGTCCTTTGGATGTTTAGTAACGTATATAATCTGTCATGAAAATTCATTGTGACGACCTATTGCAAATCGAGCACATTCTTGTGCGTTGCTCTGAATAGTATATGGAGAGGAGGAAAATGTACATGAAAATTCCAAATGGATAATTTGCTCTGAAATTTGTATTCATCTAAAGGCTTTGACATTGTTTGGCCTGTTGTTGATTGTATGAAAATTTGTGAATGACTGTCAGAATTTTAATGATCCATATTTACTTGGGTTCTTTCCAAAAATGTTATATATATATATATATATATATATATATATATATATATATATATATATATATATATATATATATATATATATATATATATATATATATATATATATATATATATATATATATATATATGTGACAGGGTTAAGAAATATACAAATTACTTTTAACATCTGTGAATTTTGTCAGTGTTTTACTTTAATCATACTTGTAACTGTTGCCTTTCAGATCACGATGTCTCAAACACCCAATATATCCATGACACCCCCTTTAACTCCTCCTCATGAGGTTAAAGGGGATGATTTTGGCAATGATAGTCTTGATTACATGGATTTCTTCAACACACAAATGGATGATTCTCCCATGAAAGAAGTGGAAGGTTAGATAATGATTGTTTCTTGTAATTCTTGCATTTTACTGAACTCAAATTTGTTCCGTAACCGAAATACAAACCACGCTATTTACATTGGGGGTTTACTTTCGGCGTAGCTGAAATGACGAGCCAATAGTTTTTAACGAGGGTTAACTACCCCCCACGCTAGTTAGTGGGGGTAGGGGAAGGGGTAGCTTGCTACCCCTCCCCCCCCCCCACACACCTGTGATTTGCTCCACTTCACTTTTGGCTCCAGCTATGAACAGACGTGTCTGTCCATCGTCCTCGTTTGACAGCCTTAATCTTTTTTGCTTTTCCTCAGCTTGTGTGTGTTTGACCTTGTCCAGTTGGGGGGGGGCGCTGTTAAGCAGTTGCCGGTGATAGCAGAGGTAGATCCTCTGTCTATCGTCGACGTTGTGGTGACAGAGGCTTCCGACGGGTCGGGGCAAACCTCTGCGGTTCCTGATGAGGATGACGTTGCTGAAGGCTCTCCCCCTTCTGTACATCCTTCGAAGGGGGAAGGGAGTCCCACGGGCTTTTCTGCTGTCAAGCCTCCCTCTCGGTGGAGCGCTTTGACTGAGACTCCCCTTCGGAGGACGGATGATCCTGACGACCCCCCTCATGGCCGCCTTCGCCGTAAGGCTCACCGTCCGCTACGTCGTAAGGGCCTCCCGTCTCCCTATAAGGGTGCTAAGAGGCGCCTTTTTGAATCTTCGCCTCCTTCCTCCGATGGGGATTCTCCTTGCCGTAAGCAGCCTGCAGCTCCTGCCTCCTTAGACCTCTCCGGGGATCGATCTCGTTCTCCAACGCCTTCCAGACCTTCCGCCCCTGGTGCAGATGGACAGCAGTCTGACCTCGTCATCCGATGGGCAACGGTCCCTTCGGGGCAAAGGGTTGCCTCCCACGGTGTGGGTGCTTCCCTTGCGTGTCAGGGTTCCCCTGCGCACCCTTCTGCAGAGTTAGCGCACAGGCGCTCTCCTGCTCGTCAGTGTTCTCCTGATCGCCAGCGCTCTCCTGTTCGTCAGCGCTCTCCTGTTCGTCAGCGCTCTCCTGATGATCGTCGCCCCACTGCTCGCCAGCGCTCTCCTGAGGACTCCGAACATCCTGCTGTTCCTGTTGTGCGCCCAGTGCGCCATCGGTCTCCTGAGCGCTCCAGATCTCCTGCCCGTCAGAGCGCACCTGCGCTCCCAGTTCCTGATACGCGCCCACGTTCGCCCACGCAACCTAGAACTTCGGTTCAGGTCTTGAACAAGGACTCTTCTTCTCCTCGCCCTCGCGATCCTGCCCGTCAGCCTGTTCCAGAGCAGCAACGCTCGCGGTCACCTACGCGTACTTCTAAGGCTACTGTACGCCCTCGCGCCCACTCTCCTCCTGTTCCTGAGGCCGTTTGTGAATGTTCGCCTTTGCGCAAAGCGCCGGCAGCTCCCACACAGGATTCCACGCGTCGCCCTTCTGCTCGCCAGCGATCACAGATGCGTCAACGTTTGCCTGCTCGTCAGTGATCTCCTGCGCGTCAACGGTCCCTAGCGCGTCAGCGATCCCCTGAACATCGGCGATCTCCTGACCGCCCGCGTGATTTTTCGCCTGCGTGCAAGCGCTCTCCTGCGCGTCTGCGCCCAGAGGATCTGGAGAAACATGGGTCTCCTTCTTCCAGCTCGCCCACGCGCGGTCGCTCGCCTACGCGCCAGCGTTCACCAACGCGCCATCGATCGCCTGCTCGCCATCGATCTCCCACGCGTTACAGGTCCCTTGGACACCATCGACAGCGGTCGTCGGAGCGATCTCGTTCGCCCACGCGCCAACGATCGCGCGCCTCCTTGGTGTCGCCTACGCATGAGCGTCGGCACGACCCCCGTTCGCGTCGGGTTCCGCAGCTCGCGACAGCAGCAGGGACGCGTGTCGCCAGACCGCTATCAGGATCGCCCCCGCCTAAGCGCAGGTCTCTTTTTCAGGATAGGGAAGACCCATCGGAGAGGTCAGAACAACTGTCTTCCCCTTTTTCCTTACAGGCAGGTCCAGTGGTGTCCACTCCGAAGGATCGCCCAATCCCCTTCCCTCCAGCGGGAATTTCGGACTCTGTGTCCGTGTCTCGACAGTCTTGGTTTGGTCCTCTGATGCGGGCGTTAGTGAAGGCTATGAAGCCGGCACTCGCCGATCAAGGACACAAGCCAACGGCGGCCTCGCCCCCGCTGAAGAGGAGAGGAGTGGACTTTGTGGTGACTTCTCCCAGGGAGAAGCTGGTTCCTAAGAGGTCCGTCAGGAAGGCTCCATCCCCTTCGCAGGCGCTTTCTCCTTCTCCTGAAGATGAGGCTTTTCCGTCCTCAGGAGAATCCAGTGAGGTGGCGGTCTCCCCCTCGGCACCAAGGGGGGAGTCGTCTCCTTGTGGAGGGGAATCGTCTCGCGTGGAAGGCACCTTCCAGACCTCTTTGTTGGGGTCGTGTATCCCGCCCAGGAGGGAACCTAAAGACTCCAAGACGATTCAGAAGTCTTCTTCTCGAATTCGTCAGGATCCAGCTGCACCCCGGGAGAACGTCCACGCATCTCCCCAGGAAGAGATTCCGGGGACGGGAGACTTAGCTGCCAGTCCACAGGGAGGAGACCAGCAAGAGTCTGAGCATGCCTTCTGGCAAGTCCTGAGCCTGATGAGACAGCTCAACGGGTTCATGGACCCCGGGATCGCCCCCCGTGAAGGCAAGGACACGGTCCTGGATCAGGTGTACGGAACTCAGAAGCCCCCCAAGGCCAGCGCGGCTTTGCCCTGGTCTCAGGGGCTGAAGAGTGCCAGAGCCAGGGCCAATGCTCAACTCGCGGTTCTCGCTTCCTCCACTCGTTCCTCTGCCGGGAACAAACTCCTCCCACCTCCTCGTCTCCAGCAGAGGAGGTATTTTGAGATCACGGGGGAGTCTAGCCTCGCTCTTCCCCTCCATCATTCGGTAGAAGAGCTCGCAAGGGGAGTTCCCCTTGAGAAGCTCTCCGGCCGGCAGGTGACGTTCTCGGCGTCGGAGATCCTGAGCCATGAGAAGGTCGCGAAGTGCGCCATGGAGGCCACTTCGTGGCTGGATATCTGGCTAGGTTCTCTGGGCATCCTATTGCGCTCCGAGGAGCTGTCTAAGGAGACCAATAGGAAGGCCCTAGAGACCTTCCTCCTCTCGGGCACTCGCTCCATCGAGTTCCTGGCACATCAGGTTACCAACCTGTGGGCCAACTCGGTGTTGAAGCGTCGTGATGCGGTGACCGAGAAGATCCACCCGAAGGTCCCCGCCGTGGATGTCTGCAGGCTCAGGCACGCTTCCCTCCTTGGGGGAATCTGTTCGAGCCACAGGACATGTAACGCACAGCTGAGAGGTGGAGGAAGTCAAGCCAGGACTCCCTCCTCCAAAGGGCCCTTGCATCTCGGCCCTATAAGCCTCCAGCTCCGCAGCAACCGCAGCAGCAGCCTTGCAAGACACCAAAGCAGGCACCGGCAGCTAAGAAAGTGGTGTCTAAGCCCCAGCCCTTTCCAGCCAAGGACAAGAGGGGCGGTAAGTTCTCCTGGAGAGGCAAGACTCCTAGAGGGAGCGGCCGCGGCCGCAAACGCTAGGAGTGGCAGTCCCCCCGCGTGTCCACCTGTGGGGGGATGCCTTCAAAGTTGCGTGCACAGGTGGCAGCAACAAGGGGCCGATGCTTGGACGGTCTCTGTGATCGGCCAAGGCTATCGCGTCCCATTCACGACATCTCAACCTCCCCTGACAGCAAATCCAATGTCGTTGAGCTCCTATGCCATGGGATCGGTAAAGGGGCTAGCCCTTCGGGCAGAAGTCGAGACCATGCTCAAGAAGGATGCTCTCCAGAGGTCGTCGACGGCTCCCCAGGCTTCTTCCTTGACTCTTTCTTGTAAAGAAGGCATCTGGAAATTGGAGACCTGTCATCGACCTCTCAGCTCTGAACAAGTTTGTCAAACAAACTCCGTTCAGCATGGAGACAGCGGACACGGTCAGACTTGCAGTGAGACCACAAGACTTCATGTGCACACTGGATCTAAAGGACGCGTACTTCCAGATCCCAATCCATCCGTCTTCCAGGAAGTACTTGAGATTCAGCCTAGACAGCAAGACCTACCAGTTCAAGGTGCTGTGCTTCGGTCTCTCCACAGCACCTCAGGTGTTCACCAGAGTGTTCACCCTGATTTCATCTTGGGCACACAGGAACGGCATCCGTCTCCTTCGTTATCTGGACGACTGGCTGATCCTAGCAGATTCGGAGTCGACCCTTCTTCGACACCGAGACAGGCTTCTGGGACTTTGCCAGGATCTGGGGATCATGGTAAATCTCGAGAAGTCCTCTCTGCAGCTGTCCCAACGACTGGTTTATCTAGGCATGTTGTTAGAGACCAGTCTCCACAAAGCCTTTCCATTAGACGACAGGATAGCAAGGCTGAGGAGGGTGGCGGAACCCTTCCTCAGGCGAGAAGAGCTTCCCGCCCAATCGTGGTTGCGTCTCTTAGGTCACCTGTCCTCCCTGGTTCGTCTGGTTCCATATGGCCGTCTCAGGATGAGATCCCTGCAGTGGTGGCTCAAGTCCCGGTGGAGTCAAGGATCCGATTCCCCGGACTTACAGGTCCCGATAGGACCTTCGGAACAGGCGGACCTGCGGTGGTGGCTGGTCAACGAGAACCTGCGAAAGGGAGTAGATCTTCTCGTCCTCCCCCCGGAGTTGACAATGTTTTCGGACAAGTCAAAAGAAGGGTGGGGGGCGCACATTCTGAACCAGAGGACCTCAGGCCTTTGGTCAGAATCAGAAAAGTACCTGCACATCAACCTGCTAGAGATGAAGGCCGTCTTTCTGGCTCTTATGCAGTTCCAACGGATCCTGGCGGGTCACTCCGTGGTGGTGATGAGCGACAACACCACGGTAGTGGCTTATATCAACAAGCAGGGAGGTACTTTTTTGCAGCAGCTATCCCATCTTGCAGTAGAGATTCTGAGCTGGACCGAAGTCCACTCGATAACACTATCAGCTCGCTTCATTCCTGGCAAGAGGAATGTGCTCGCCGACAGTCTGAGTAGGGCTTCGCAGATAGTGAGTACCGAGTGGTCTTTGGATCCTCAGATAGCCAACAAAGTCCTGACTTTGTGGGGTTCCCCGACTGTGGATCTGTTCGCGACAGCTTTGAATTTCAAACTGCCCCTGTACTGCTCCCCAGTCCCAGACCCCAAGGCACTCTGGCAAGATGCTTTCCAACAACGGTGGGACAACATCGACGTGTACGCCTTCTCACCGTTCTGTCTGATGAGAAGGGTGCTCAACAGGACCAGACTATCGGTCAACTTGTCGATGACTCTGATAGCTCCGCTGTTGCATCATGCGGAATGGTTCCCGGACCTTCTGCAGCTCCTGACAGAGCTCCCGAGAGAACTTCCCCCACGACACGAGCTACTCAGACAACCACACTGCAACATCTTCCACAAGGCCGTAGCCTCGCTTCGGCTTCACGCCTGGAGACTGTCCAGCGTCTCCTCACGGAGAAAGGCTTTTCGCAACAGGTTGCGGAGAGGATGTCTCGGCACCTGCGAAAGTCCTCTGAGGGAGTCTACCAGGCGAAGTGGAGAGTCTTCTGTGGTTGGTGTCGTGGGAGGGGTATCTCTCCACTTGATGCCACTACAGTGAACCCTTGTTTATCGCGGTAGATAGGTTCCAGACGCGGCCGCGATAGGTGAAAATCCGCGAAGTAGTGACACCATATTTACCTATTTATTCAACATGTATATTCAGACTTTTAAAACCTTCCCTTGTACGTAGTACTGTTAACAAACTACCCTTTAATGTACAGAACACTTAATGCATGTACTACAGTACCCTAAACTAAAACAGGCACAAATATTAAAGGCAATTTTATATCATGCGTTTCCTAAACACGCTAAAAAGCACGTTAAAAAATGGCAACCAATGTTTTGTTTACATTTATCTCTGATCATAATGAAGAAACAAACTGGAGGTAGAGCTTTGCTTATTACCCAGACATATTTCCCATACTATTCCCTTAGAACTACATCACATCTTCCTACTTTAGATATATATATATATATATATGTATATATATATATATATATATATATATATATATATATATATATATATATATATATATATATATATATATATATATATATATATATATATATATATATATATATATATATATATATATATATATATATATATATATGTGTGTGTGTGTGTGTGTGTGTGTATATATATATATATATATATATATATATATATATATATATATATATATATATATATATATATATATATATATATGTTACTGTATATATATGGGTTATGGAAAAAATCCGCGAAGTGGTGAATCCGCGATGGTCGAACCGCGAAGTAGCGAGGGTTCACTGTATTCCAGCAGTAGCGGAGTTCCTCGTTTATTTGCGGGAGGAAATGCGCCTTTCGGTCTCAGCGGTGAAAGGCTATTGCTCAGCCTTAAGCTTGACTTTTAGGCTGAAAGGAGTGGACATTTCTTCCTCGCTGGAACTCTCTCTACTCATATGTAGCTTTGAGCTTACCTGCCCTCAGTCGGAAGTGAGACCTCCTCCTTGGAACGTGGTTCGGGTTCTCAGGGCTCTTAAGAGACCTCCCTTCGAACCATTACGCCAGGCCTCTGATCGCCACCTGTCTTGGAAGACCGCTTTCCTGCTCGCTTTGGCCTCTGCCAAGCGAGTTAGTGAACTTCATGGTCTCTCGTACGACATCGCCCATTCAAGGAGATGGGGGGAGGTAATGTTCAGGTTCGTCCCTGAGTTTGTTGCTAAGACTCAGAATCCCGGAGTGCCGGACCCACGATTCGACTCTATCAGGATCGCGAGTCTCCGTTCTGTAACAAGCGACCCAGACCAGCTGCTACTATGTCCAGTGAGGAGTCTGAGGTATTACTTGAAGAGAAGAGCTGTAGTTCGTCCTCAAGTGCGAGCATTGTTTGTTAGCACAGGCAGGACGAAGAGGAGGGTCACCAAGAATACCATCTCGGCTTGGATTCGAAGGGTTATCCATCACGCCTTGAATCCAGACCCTCCTCCGTCACGTCGCCCTAGGGCACACGACGTCAGGGGCATTGCTACGTCCCTGGCCTTCAAGAGAAACTTCTCTGTGACGCAGGTGCTTCAAGCTGGGGTCTGGAAGCGTCAGACGACCTTCACAGCCCACTACCTGCAGGACGTGAACCACAGGAGCCTCGATACCTTTTCTATCGGCCCTGTGGTGGCTGCACAACAGTTGGTCTAACCTCAGGCTCCTTTATGGACAAGTAGCAGTAGATTGAGGGCGTTTTACCCGGTTTTAGTCTGCGTGAATGAAAGAGTATGTCTGACTCTTACTTCATTCTTCATCCTCCCCTCTCTTGGGGAAGCAGCATCCTGGTCTCCTCATAGCTGACCTCAACCTCTGCAGGTAACCCATGCTTCCTTGTGCTCCTAGTATTAAGTTTAATACTGTCGTGTCCCCCATACCCTGACGAGGTGGTATTGGGAACGTCCTATCCTGGATTCCTATCTAAAGGTCTCAAGGTCAACTTCATAGGACGAGTCACGCTCTTTCCTCCACACACAACTTATGTAGGCCACACGTTCCTTGCGAAGCAAGGAACTTGTGAGGTGTAGGGGCTCCTTTTCTCAAGTGCTACTCACTGGGAGGCGGAGCCCCCTGGTAAAGCCAAAGTCAGTAAGGCTGGGGACTTTCTACCCTTCCTAAAGGGTAAGTCACCCAATGTAAATAACGTGGTTTGTATTTCGGTTACGGAACAAATGACAAATTCGGAGATAATTTGTATTTTTCCTAACCATACAAACCTTAGCTATTTACACATATTTGCCCGCCAGCCCTGTCCCCCAAGTCAAGTCCTACCTCTATGTGAAGTGAAGCAAATCACCGGTGTGTGGGGGGGAGGGGTAGCAAGCTACCCCTTCCCCTACCCCCGCTAACTAGCGTGGGGGTAGTTAACCCTCGTTAAAAACTATTGGCTCGTCATTTCAGCTACGCTGAAAGTAAACCCCCAATGTAAATAGCTAAGGTTTGTATGGTTAGGAAAAATACAAATTATCTCCGAATTTGTCATATTCCTAGAAATTTTGCATGTGTAATATTTATAGAAAGTCATTAACATTTAAACCTAACAAAAATTTGTTCCGTAACTGAAATACAACCACACTATTTACATGGGGTAATTACTTCGGCGTAGCTGAATGACGAGCCATAAAGTTTTAACGAGGGTTTCCTACCCCACCGCTAGTTAGCGGGGGGTAGGGAGGGGTAGCTAGCTACCCCTCCCCCCTCACACACACCAGTGAATAGCTCACTTTACTTTTGGCTCGGAGAGACGACAGACCTGTCAGCGCTCTCCTCTTTGTTGACTGCCATAATCTTGTTTGCTTTTTCTTTTCAGTGTGTGTGTGTGAAGTTGGCCTCTATTACTCGTCATGCGTACGTGCCCTGGACTTCCCGGCAGCCCTTGTGGGACCTTTATGTCGGCCTTGGACACGAATCCTCACTCCTTATGCCCTCAGTGTAGGGCCAACGGTGTGATAGGTCTAGGGAGTGTAGGGAGTGGTCTACCTCCCAGTGGGAGAGGTTTGCCCGGCGACGTAAGAAGAAGGCTAAAAGGGATCTTTCTCCTTCGGAGGCTTCTCGGAAGAGAGAAAATCCCAGGTCTTCTTCTTCCGCCGCCCTTTCCTCCTCCGAAGCTCCCGCTCGAGCGGCCTCTTCCGAGAGGCCGGCGATTGGTAGCGTAGACCGTAATGTTGTTAATGTTATTAACCGATCCCGGGGTGAGGGAGAGGTCGTTGCCTCCCATAGCGAGGCAGCTGCCCCTTCCCCATCGGAGGAGGTAGTTGTATCTAATAATGATCTGTTTCAGCTTTGGGCTTCCTTGGGGCTGCAGGGTTCGCCCTCCAAGGAAGCTCTGTTTGACATGATCAAACGGGGTGCGGCCGCCAAACAATCGTCAACTTCAGCGGACATAGATCCTCTGTTTGTGGTTGACGTTGTTGTGTCGGAAACATCCCGTGGGTCTGGCCAAACGCCCGTTCCTGTGGCTGCGGTAGCGGAAGGCTCTGACTCCCCCTCTGAACATCCTTCGAGGGAGGAGCTTAGTCACACGGTCTCTCCTGCCGGTGATACTCCCTCTCGGGGGAGTTCACTTTTAGAGACTCCTCTTGGGAGGCCCATTGATGGTCAGCCTGCTGATCCCACGGCCCCTCGTGGGCGTATAAGGCGGAAGGCTCGTCCTCCCCTTCGCCGTAGAGGCCTTCCTTCCGCCTTCAAAGGGGTTAGGAGGCGCCTCTTCGGCTCGTCGTCACTACAGTCCTCTGCGGAGGAGACGACTCGCCGTTCTCCTTTCCTGCCAGCTACCAACCTAGAACTCTCCGAGGATCGTTCGCAATCCCTTTCAGAGGATGGTCGTCCTTCGGGACTCTGTGACCTGTCGCCCAGACCATCTACGTCTAAAGATCCTGATGCGCTTTACGCGCCACCTAATACTGCCCCTGTGCAGTCTTCAGGCCCTTTGGGGCTGCAGGGACTTGAGCGCGAAACTGCGCCTCTCGCCCCTAAGCGCCAGGCACCGCCTGTGCGCCCGCCTGCTGTTGTTCCTGCTGATCCTGACATAGCGCCTCGGCGCTCACCCTTAGGCGTTCGCGCCTCTGTTCCTGCCATGCGCCAGGGTCCCCCTGCGCGCCCACGCCCTTCGGCGCTCCGTCACCCTCCAGCAGTTCCTGAAGTAGCACGCAAGCGCCCAACTGCGCATACGCGCCCTGCTCCTGATAAAGCGCCACCGCGCTCACCTGCGCACATGCGCCCAGTTCCTGATACGGCGCCTACGCGTCCACCTGCGCCCACACGCCCTCCAGCGCCTCGGCGCCCCCCAGTTCCTGTTTCATCGCGTGTGGTCCAGGAGGTTCCTGAGTTGCGCCCTCAGGTTCCTGCGGATTTGTCGCGGCCCTCGGGGGAAAAGCGCGACGCGCCACGCGCAGTTCCAGTTCCAGCGCTCACGCGCACACCAACGCGCACTTTAGATCCATCGCGCCCACCTAGGGAGACATGCGATACACGTCCGCTCGTAGTTCCTGCACCACCGCCCACGCGCTCACCAACGCGACCACGCGTCGCTACTGCTCAGCGCGTCGCCCAAGAGGCTCCCAAGTTAGCGCACGGGCGCTCACGGCCACCTCTGGGCTCTCCCTCTAGACAGCACGAGCTTGCTAACGATACGATCGTGCACGACGCTCCAGTATCGCGCCCAGTTCCTGCTACACGCCCCGTTCCTGTATTTAAGACAACTAAGGTTGCCCAACGAACTCCATAGCACCCTCACGCGGCTCGCCCCACGCAGCCTCGCACTCCGGTGCGACCGCATCCTGATGCACGCCCACGATCGCCAACGCAACCAGCGCGCCCACAGGCGAGTGTGCCGGTCTTACCGGACCAGCGCCAACCCTCTCGCCCCCAGGTCGCTCGCGACCCTGCTCCAGCGCTACCGCGCTCTCAGCCGGTTCTTCCAAACACGCGCTCAGTCGCCCCCGTTATCTCGCGCCAGGACGCTGCGCACCCGCGCGTTCGGCCTCCTCCTGCTCCAGCTCCTGATCGCCGCACGCCTACGCCATCGCCTCCGTGCTCTCGCGGCCATGTTCCCGCTCCAGCTGCTGCGCGCCCCAGCGCCTACGCGCCGTCGCCTGCGCGCCACCGCACCATCGCTCCTGAACACCCACCTGCACGCCCTCGCGCCCGCCCACGCGAGTTTCCAGTATCGCGCTACCCATCCACGCGCGACCCTGATCAGGGCCCGTTGCACGAGCCCCAGCGCAATCACCGCCAGGTGGACTCTTCCTTGTCGCGCGATCACCGCCAGGTGGACTCTTCCTTGTCGCGCTCCCCTCCCCGCAGGCGAACCCTCGTTTGTCGACTCCTCCTAGGGATCCCTCAATCCCCTTCCCTCCAGAGGGAGTGTCAGACAGCAGCCCTGGTTCGGCACCCTACTCAGAGCTCTTGTGCAGGCGATTAAGCCAGCCCTCTCTGATTCGGGTCGCGGACCAACGGCAGCTTCCTCCCCCCTGAAGAGGAAGAGAGGAGTCTCTCCCGTGGATCCTCCTCCGAGGCCTATTCTGTCCCCGCGCAGATCCTTACGCAAGACTCCTACTCCCCCTCAGACCTTCTCGCCCTCCCTTGCGGAGGAGGATTACCCCTTCTCAGGAGAGTCGGACGAGCAGGAATACTCCCCCATCGCACCAATGGGGGAGGTTCCTCCTCTTCCCGAGAGGTCTCCTCGTCCAGAGGTGGAGAAGGACCTGCCTCCTTCGCTTCTCGAGTCCTATATCCCGCCCAGGAGGGAGCCTAAGGACTCTAAGACGATCCCCAAATCGCCAGCTAGGATCAGGCAGGAACCGTCTAGAGCCGTCGAGGATGTCCACGTGTCCCCCCAGGAAGAGCCCCTGGGGACGGGAGACTTCGCTGCAAGTCCTTCAGGAGGAGAGCACCAGGAGTCAGAACATGCGGTCTGGCAAGTCCTGACCCTCATGAGGAACCTTAATGGGGTCCCAGACCCTGAGGTCCCACCTCGTGAAGGGAAGGACACGGTCCTGGACCGCGTCTACGGCACTCAGAAACCCTCTAGGGCCAGTGCAGCTTTGCCCTGGTCCCAAGGGATGAAGAGTGCCAGGGACAAGGTCGAGGGCCAGCTCGCTGAGCTTGCCTCCTCCAGCAGATCGAGTGCCGGTAATAAGCTCCTCCCTCCTCCTCGAGTCCTTGAGAGGAGGTACTTTGAGATCCTCGAGGAGTCTTGTCTGAGTCTTCCCTTGCATCATTCCGTGGAAGAACTCACAGGGGGAGTCCCTCTTGAGAGAGACTCCAACCGGTACGTGTCCTTCTCTGCCACTGAGATCCTGAGCCAGGAGAAGGTCATCAAGTGCGCCATGCAGGCGACTTCATGGCTCGACATCTGGCTGGGGTCTCTGGGCGTCCTGGTGCGGTCCGAGGACCTCTCCAAAGAAAGCACCAGGAAAGCGCTGGAAACCTTTCTTCTCTCGGGCACACGGACCATTGAGTTTCTGTCCCACCAAGTCTCGTGCTTGTGGGCCAACACGATCCTCAAGCGCTGGGACGCTGTGGCCGAGAGGTTCCACCATAAGGTACCCAGTGCGGATTCTAGCAGGCTCAGACACTCTTCCGTTCTCGGTAAGACCCTGTTTGAGCCTAAGGACATGGAGCTCCGTCCTGCTAAGGACACAAAGAAGACGACCACCGCAGCGAAGCCCAAGGTGTCTAAGCCCTTTCCTGCCAAGAGCAGGAGGGGCAAGAAGTCCTCCAGGGGAGGCAAAAACCCTAGAGGTACCAGCCGAGGCCGGAAGCGCTAGGGTTGGCAATCCCCCTGCACGTCCACCAGTGGGGGGATGGCTTCAGAGTTGCGCGACAAGGTGGCAGCAACTCGGGGCGGATGCCTGAACGATCTCCGTGATCTCTCTAGGGTATCGCGTCCCGTTCTCAGCCTCTCTACCTCCCCTGACAGCGAACCCAGTGGCGTTGAGCTCTTTTGCCATGGGATCGGCGAAAGGGCAGGCCCTCCGGGCCGAAGTCCAGACCATGTTGGAGAAGGACGCTCTCCAGAAGGTTGTAGACGGGTCCCCAGGCTTCTACAGTCGACTCTTTCTTGTGAGAAAGGCGTCTGGAGGCTGGAGACCAGTCATCGACCTCTCGACCCTGAACGGGTTTGTCAAGCAGACTCCGTTCAGCATGGAGACGGTAGACATGGTCAGGCTCGCAGTGAGACCGCGAGACTTTATGTGCACACTGGACCTGAAGGACGCGTACTTCCAGATCCCAATCCATCCGTCTTCAAGGAAGTACCTGAGATTTTGCCTAGACGACAAGATCTACCAGTTCAAGGTGCTGTGTTTCGGTCTCTCCACAGCACCTCAGGTGTTCACCAGAGTCTTCACCATCATCTCTTCATGGGCTCACAGGATCGGCATCCGTCTCCATTATCTGGACGACTGGCTGATCCTGGCAGACTCGGAGGCGACCCTTCTTCGCCACCGAGACAGGCTCCTCGAAGTTTGCCAAGATCTGGGGATCGTGGTAAATCTCGAGAAGTCCTCTCTGCAGCCCTCTCAGAAACTGGTATATCTAGTCATGGTCATAGACACCAATCTCCACAAAGCCTTCCCATCGGACGAAAGGATAGCAAGGCTGAGGAAGGTTGCGAAACCTTTCCTCAATCGAGAGGAACTCCCAGCCCAATCGTGGCTTCGTCTCCTCGGTCACCTCTCCTCCCTGACCCGCCTCGTTCCCAACAGCCGCCTCAGAATGAGATCCTTCCAGTGGCGACTCAAGTCTCGGTGGAGTCAAGGACTCGACTCCCCGGACATCCTGATCCCCATGGGATCTGCGGAACGAGCGGACCTCGGTTGGTGGGTGGCAGACGAGAACCTACGAAAGGGAGTGGATCTTCTCGTCCCTTCCCCGGATTTGATGCTGTTTTCGGACGCATCAAACAAAAGGTGGGGGGCCCACATTCTGAACCACAGGACCTCAGGCCTGTGGTCAGAATCAGAAAGGTACCTTCACATAAATCTGCTAAAAATGAAGGCCGTATTCCTGGCTCTTCAGAAGTTCCACCAAGTTCTGGCGGGCCACTCGATGGTGGTGATGAGCGACAACACCACGGTCGTGGCTTATATCAACAAGCAGGGAGGTACCTTTTCGGAACAGCTATCCCATCTTGCAGTAGAGATCCTGTGATGGTCCGAAGTCCACTCGATTTCACTAGCGGCTCGCTTCATTCCAGGCAAGAGGAATGTGCTCACCGACAGTCTGAGCAGAGCAACGCTGATAGTGAGTACCGAGTGGTCTTTGGATCCTCAGATAGCCAACAAAGTCCTGACTTTGTGGGGTTCCCTGACAGTGGATCTGTTCACTACGGCGCTGAACACCAAGCTCCCGCTGTACTACTCCCCAGTCCCGGACCCCAAGGCTCTCTGGCAAGACGCCTTCCAACAACGGTGGGACAACGTCGATGTGTACGCCTTTCCCCCGTTCTGTCTGATGAGGGTACTCAACAAGACCAGAACATCGGTCAATCTCTCGATGACCTTGATAGCTCCGCTATGGCATCATGCAGAGTGGTTCCCGGACCTTCTGCAGCTCCTCACGGAGATCCCGAGGGAGCTCCCTCCACGTCTCGAGCTACTCAAACAACCACACTCCAATATCTACCACAAAGCCGTAGCTTCGCTTCGGCTTCACGCCTGGAGACTATCCAGCATCTCCTCACAGAGAGAGGATTTTCGCAACAAGTTGCGGAAAGGATGTCTGGCCACCTGCGCAAGTCATCCGCAGGAGTCTACCAGGTGAAGTGGCGAGTTTTCTGTAGTTGGTGCCGTGGAAGGGGTATCTCTCCCCTCGATGCCACTTTACCAGCAATAGCGGAGTTCCTCGTTTATCTGCTGGAAGAAATGCACCTTTCAGTCTCGGCAGTGAAAGGCTATCGCTCAGCCTTAAGTCTTGCCTTCAGGCTCAAAGGAATGGACATTTCCTCCTCGCTGGAACTGTCTCTTCTCATACGGAGTTATGAACTTACCTGCCCTCAGTCGTAAGTGAGACCTCCTCCTTGGAACGTGGTTCGAGTTCTCGGGTCTCTTAAGAGACCTCCCTACGAACCATTACGCCAGGCTTCTGATCGCCACCTTACCTGGAAGATGGTGTTCCTGCTAGCTTTGGCCTCGGCCAAGCGAGTCAGCGAACTTCATGGTCTCTCCTACGACGTCGCCCATTCAAGGGGATGGGGGGAGGTAATGTTCAGGTTCGTCCCTGAGTTTGTGGCTAAGACTCAGAACCCGGGAGTGCCGGACCCAAGGTTCGACTCTTTCCAGGTTTCGAGTCTCTGTTCTGTAACAGATGACACAGACCATCTCCTACTGTGCCCAGTCAGGAGTCTGAGGTTGTATCTTAAAAGAACAACAGCTGCAGTCCGTCCCCAGGTGCGAGCGTTGTTTGTGAGCACTGGGGAAACGAAGAGGAGGGTCACTAGGAATACCATCTCAGCCTGGATTCGCAAGGTAATCCATCTGGCCTTGAATCCTGACCCTCCTCCTTCATGTCGCCCTAGAGCGCATGATGTCAGGGGCGTGGCTACGTCCCTGGCCTTCAAGAAGAACTTTTCAGTGACGCAGGTCCTGCAAGCTGGGGTGTGGAAGCGTCAGACCACCTTCACGGCCCACTACCTGCAAGACGTGACACACAGGAGGCTCGATACGTTCTCTATCGGCTCGGTGGTGGCTGCACAACAGCTGGTCTAACCTCAGGCTCCTTATTGGACAGGTAGCAGAAGGTTGAGGGCATTGTTACCCGGTTTTAGTCTGTGTGAACGTAAAGATCTGTCTGGCCCTTTTCTTTTCTTCATCCTCTCCTCCCTTGGAGAGAAACAGCATCCTGGGTCCTTTGCACAGCTGACCTCGAACCTCTGCAGGAAAACCATGCTTCCTTGTGTTCCTAGTATTAAGTTGTAATACTGTCATGTCCCCATACCCTGACGAGGTGGTATTGGGAGAGTCCTAGCCTAGATTTCCATCTGAAGAACTCCAGGTCAACTTCTTAGGACGAGTCACTGCTCACCTTCACACACAGCTTACGTAAGCCGCAGCAGTCTCACAACTGCCTGCGAGGTGCAGGGGCCCCTCGACCCCTGAGTTCTTTTTATAGACTCTGGTTCGGGGCCCCCGGGCAAGCCAAAGCCAGTATGGCAGGGGACATACCTCCCTTCCTAAGGGTTAAGTCACCCCATGTAAATAGCGTGGTTTGTATTTCAGTTACGGAACAAATGACAAATTCGTAGATAATTTGTATTTTTCCTAACTATACAAACCTTAGCTATTTACAGTTATGTGCCTGCCAGCCCTGTCCCCCAAGATAAGTCGTACCTCTAAGTAAAGTGAGCTATTCACCGGTGTGTGTGAGGGGGGAGGAGTAGTTAGCTACCCCTCCCTACCCCCCCCCCCCCCCCCCCCCGCTAACTAGCGGTGGGGTAGGAAACCCTCATTAAAACTTTATGGCTCGTCATTCAGCTACGCCGAAGTAATTACCCCATGTAAATAGCTAAGGTTTGTATAGTTAGGAAAAATACAAATTATCTACGAATTTGTCATTTTGAATCGTGCAAATGCTGTGCATACTGTATATTGGTTGCCTATGTTTATGGTTACATATCTTTACAGGTGTAATTTTTTCTGATGATAATTAAAGAGTAAAACTGATGATGAAGCAAAGCAAGTTATAGCTAACATGAATTTATTACGGCTAATATTAGATGATACATTTTCTTATACAGTATATGTACAGTTGTTTGGCCCAACTTTCTAGCCATGTTTTGCAGAATGTATACTATGTATATAAGGCATTTTGGTTATCCCAGGTGTTAATTTTGTTCTCTAGTCTTAGGTAGTGCTATAGCCTATGTACCATGGTCATGCATTGTCTTGTGTTAGAGTTCTTTTGCATGAGGGTGCACTCAAGCACACTATTCTACAGTATTTGTTTTCTCTTCCTCTTATTCTTTAAATATTTTTAAATGGTGTGTGTGGCAGACTTAATAGAGGGCCCATTGATGCCTAGTGATTTTTCAAGAGGTCTTTACCCTATGACTTTTTATCTTTCTCACGGGTATTCCTTATCAAAACCATCGTTAATGTCCTCCCTTCAGTTGAAGTGGCAATCCTGGATGGTACATAGCCTTGCATGATATGCTGGCTCCACTACGTTGACCAATTTTTTCTGACATTTTGTCTTTATTCTATAAAGATATTGTTTTATCATCGTTAATGTTAAGTTTGTTTTCAGGTATGATGAAACTTTTTTATTGCTTTTAGTCCTAATTCTGTCTGGAGATGAGCAAAATCCAGGTCCAGTGGATCCTAGACTTCGCCAGTGTCATCTAATGTACCGGTATTGCAATATCGCAATATTCGTGGACTGCATGGCAATATGACAGACCTTGCAGTTGCCTCCAGACAGTATAATATTCTATTATTCTCAGAAACTGGTCTCTTAAATGAGGCACTCATCTGAGCTCCGTATTCCAAGATTTAAGAAACCAATAATTTTGAAACAATGGCATTCATAGGGTAAGGGAAATGGTAGGGTATATTACGACAGAACCTACTATGAATGTGGATGTCATGAGATTCAGGTTATAAAAGTTTATGGCAGGCATAACTTTTATTTGTGTTCAATCTATCAGAATCCATTTGGATAATTCTTCCTTTAATTGTTTTCTCACTAGTATGATCTTTTGGATTTGATTTGTTCACAATTGTATAAAAGTGTTGCCTGTTCTCTTGAATGAGAATCTGGTCAGCATAGTTGAAGAAATGTATTAATTCATTCTTTCAACATTGTTTTGAGTACATTATCTCGTATCTGGTCTTCATCTGCTGATTCTCATCTTAATTTGTATAGCAAAAACTTGCTGTCTAATAGATTTCTTATTCCTGATCTGGATAATTATCTCTCGCATCATCGTTCAGTTAGTTCTTTATACATGTTGCATAAGATTTTTCATAATTCCGACCATCTTTTGCATGCAAATCTTCCTAGACTACCATCCATTATGTAGTCCATTTCTTTTAGCGATGCATATTTGCACCGACTCGCGGCGGTGCCCTTTTAGCTCGGAAAAGTTTCCTGATCGCTGATTGGTTAGAATTATCTTGTCCAACCAATCAGCGATCCGGAAACTTTTCCGAGCTAAAAGGGCACCACTGCGAGTCGGTGCAAATATGCATCGCTAAAAGAAATGGACTATAGTCATGCAGTTATTTCTAACAGTCTTGCTTTTTCCATCTTAAAGCTCAACACTACACATTATTCTAGAAGTTTTATTCCATCTGTGACAAGATTGTGGAATGATTTTCCTAATCATGCTGTTGAATCGGTGGAACTTCAGAAGTTCGGACTTGCAGTGAATGTTTTTATGTTGAACAGGCTGACATAAGTCTGTCTTCATAGTTTATATATGACATATCCATTTTAATGTTGTTACTGATTTTAAGATATTTTATACTCTTTATTCATTAATTTTTATGTAGTTATTTATTTCATTATTTCCTTTCCTCACTGGGGCATTTTTCCTGCTAGAGCCCTTGGGCTTGTAACATCCTGCTTTTCCAACTAAGGTTGTAGCTTAGCTTGTAATGATAATAATATAGATATTCAACAATTGCATTTAAAGTTTTGACTTATTGGCAATTACAGTATTTGTGCCTTGGCATTCCTATGGTGTTGGACTTAATTTTTATTACAATGAACCCTCGCTACTTCGCGGTTCGACCATCGCGGATTCACCACTTCGCGGATTTTTTCCGCTACTTCGCGGTTCGACCATCGCGGATTCACCACTTCGCGGATTTTTTCCATAACCCATATATATACAGTAATATATATATATGTATATATATATATATATATATATGTATGCATGTATTTATGTATATATGTATGTATGTATATATGTAGGTATGTATATGTGTATACATATAAATATATATATATATATACACACACACACATATATATATATATATATATATATATATATATATATATATATATATATATATATATATATATATATATCTAAAGTAGGAAGATGTTATGTAGTTCTAAGGGAAAAGTATGGGAAATATGTCTGGGTAATAAGCAAAGCTTTACCTCCAGTTTGTTTCTTCATTATGATCAGAGATAAATATAAAGAAAACATTGGTTGCCATTTTTTATCGTGCTTTTTAGCATGTTTAGGAAATGCATGATATAAAATCACCTTTAATATTTGTGCCTGTTTTAGTTTAGGGTACTGTAGTACATGCATTAAGTGTTCTGTACATTAAAGGGTAGTTTGTTAACAGTACTACGTACAAGGGAAGGTTTTAAAAGTCTGAATATACATGTTGAATAAATAGGTAAATATGGTGTCACTACTTCGCGGATTTTCACCTATCGCGGCCGCGACTGGAACCTATCTACCGCGATAAACGAGGGTTCACTGTACATGAAAGTACGCTTTGACACATGGTAATGTTTTTCTTCATTACTTTATATTGTTCTAGAAGTTTGATTCCAGCTGTTACTAAGTTGTGGAATGATCTTCCTAATCAGGTATTTGAATCAGTAGAACTTCAAAAGTTCAAAGTTGGAGCAAATGCTTTTTTGTTGACCAGGCGGACATGAGTCTTTTTATAGTGGTGGATAATGTGGGAGGGTGGGCTGTGACACCCTAGCAGTACCAGCTGAACTCGGTTGAGTCCCTTGTTAGGCTGGGAGGAACGTAGAGAGTAGAGGTCCCCTTTTTGTTTTTGTTTCTTTGTTGATGTCGGCTACCCCCCAAAATTGGGGGAAGTGCCATGGTATATGTATGTATATGACATATTTGTTTTTGACGTTGTTAATAGTTTATATATGACATATCTGTTTTGACGTTGTTGCCTTTTTTAGAATGATTTATTGTTAATTTGTTCTGTTCATTTATTTATTTCCTTATTTCCTTTCCTCACTGGGCTATTTTTCCCTATTGGGGCCCCTGGGCTTATAGCATCTTGTTTTTCCAACTAGGGTTGTAGCTTGGATAGTAATAATAATAATAATTACATCTCATGTCCTTTTAAAGTAGAAATAATTTTGATTTGCCCATTTCTCACCAGAACCACTGGAACAGCCCGTCAATTGTGGATTGCTGCTTTTTTCCTGTAAAGGAGAAGCCCGATGGACAGAGAGCTTCAGCGATACATCGTGCATTGGCAGAAGAGCATTACTCCATCTTATCCAGCAGAAGAATCCATCTTCCTCCATTTCATCAGATTACACTTTTTATTTACCATCAACAGCTGACAACGTGCAGTGTAATTTGGAACACTATTTTTTGTGTGTTAGGTAAGACTCATTCTTTTACTTTCGTGAAAGTTTATACAAATTAGAATCGGGATGTCTTCAGTATTAGGTAACCCATCAAGGTGTCCTTTCCCTTGAAAGACTATGCTCTAAAATAAATAAGCATTTTCAGTACCTTACAAATGCCTTTCACAAAATTAGATTATAATCTAATAGCTTTTCAGTATTTTACAAATGTTACATGATCAAAGATAGCATTAATGAACAAATACAGTTAGTTGAAATAGGCTACAGTAATTAAATTTTTATCCTCGGACAGATTGGTGTTGCTCCAAAGCCTTGCCCACTACCTCTTTGACCCTGTAAATCCGATGATACATATTCGACGTCTGAGTTTTTTTCCTACACAAAGTCTTCCTTTAGATGGGGAATATGTTTTCAGCGCTGGCTGAATCTTCTTAATGAGCAGTTAAATGACAGGTGGAAGCGAGGTAAAGGAGCCCTGCCCCCTTACCTGTTGAAGTCTCTTCACTTACACTTTCGGCCGCATCGAGTACAGACGTACTAATGGATCCTTAATCCAATTTTTCCTTTTCTTTCAGGAAGTTAATACTGTCTGTAGTCTGTCATGTTGTGAAGCAAGACACTCGATCTTGGGAGGACTAACTTTACATCTGGTTTGTTAAACTGGCTGTAGATCCACTATCTCTTTGTACTCTCTCTGGAGGCATGATTGTTAGCAATCAATCCTGTGTTGAGTGTAGGGCGGGGCTCCTTTGCTTTGTCAGCCATATGTTTTGAGGGGAAGGAAGAGAGCTTTGCTTCTGAGTGAGTCTGCTAGTACAATCCTGGCTTGATCCCTGGGGAGTATGCATCAGAAGCAAGAAGCCCTCGTAGCTACGTCGGTGAGTTTTCAGGTTCTGGTGGCGTGTGGGGTTCCCCCAGTGTTCGCTACACCCCATCTGAGGTGGGAGACTCTTATCTGTTTGTGCTAACACTGACAGCGAGTATGACCTAAGGAAGGTTTTGGCCTTTTTAGGTCTTTCAGGTAGGCTCCCCAGTGCCATTGTCTTCCTTGTTGATGCCAGTGGTAAAGTGCATGATCAGTGTATCTCCACTGTCAGTGTCTCCTGTTAGGTCTGCAATGGTTCCCCCTCCCTGGGGGCCCTGGGACCAAAAGGACGTGTTCCCCCGTTGCCAAAGGGGATTCCTCATGCATATTCCTTAACCTGGTCACCCCTTTTGGGCTTCTGCTCCCCTGTAAGTGACAACTCCTTGTCCAGGGTTGAGGTTAGTGTTGGGGCAACCCCTGTGGTTCTCCCATTGGGGGAGAGTCGTTGTCTGGCTCTCTTAGATTTTGACTCCTCTGCTTGCTGAGCCTAAAGGTAGGGATGGAAAGAGGACGAAACATGTGCATTCTTCTTCATCCTCCTACATTACTCATTTTCCTCATTGTTGTCTTCGACTTCCGACTCTGTCCACACCTCTTCTTAGATGAAGGATTAGAGGAAGAAGTACTGTCTGCTGTCGTGTTAGGAAGGATTCCTTTGGACGCTACCTCGCTTAGTAGAGGTGAACGACTCCCTACCGGCTCACAGACCTTTGGGAAGGAAGCCACAGGTCTATGTATCTTGCCAGGACTCAGGTTCTTGGTTATCCCGGTAATCAAGCGGGACTGGTGTTACATCACCATGTTTCCTTTTTGGTTTCCAGTTACTTACTTAGCCAAGCGGGATAGACAGGAAATGTATGGGAGTCAGGGCGTGACTGCGTGTCACGGCCCAAGCCTTGGTCACCTACCCCTAGCACTGTCTGTGACATGCATAGAAAGGCATTGTGGAATAGCATCCCCCACCCATGGGCTGTGTTAGGCACAGTGCAATGGAATCCTTAGTTGGCTGTGTTTTCTTACTGTATTGAAAATTACAGAATCATATTTGTGCATGTGTTTTATTGTACGTTATTAAATTTTTTAATTTGAATTAGTCAAGTCATTATACTTAGTGAATGTCTTTAAGCCTCAATAGCATATAAAAAAATAATGCTGTGCCACAAAGAGCCTTCCAGCCATTTAGGTCTTGGTTCTTCCTTGTGTGACTTTCCAACATTTTACAGAAGTTCTGCAAAAAAAAAAGATCCTGCCTTAGTGTTGTGTAATATAGCCCCCTCCCCCCCATTTATTAAAACATTAAATTTGAAATTGAATATTTTATATGACTAATTTACTTATACCTTAGATAATTAAATAATATAAAACTGGCCTCTATCTTGTGTGGCATACTTATTGCCTTGAATTAAATACTGTAGAGCATACGATAGTATACTAAAGATTTTTCCTGGACAGCCAATTTTGATTTGATCAATTAAAAATTGATATTAAAATTTTTGAAAAGTTTCCCTAGCACAGTCATCATCATATTTTTACCTATATAAGTAAGTCATTACTGGTTGTCTGAAATATTTATGAATAGTAATTTTCATTAATAAGACCATTTGAAATGTGAGTAGCACTTAGATTTCTTTCACTTCAGATTTTCTGCCAAAAAGGTCATAGATCTTCATATATACTTTATTTATTATTGCAGACAAGCTGTGTCTGAGCTAGAAAGAGGGGCACAGTCTAACGTATGCCTTAGTCAGAGTTGTCACGATGCTCAGTATCCCAAAGTACGTGAAGAAGTTGCCAGATTTTTCAACGGTTTGATCTCTCACATGGTCACTTGTGCGAGTGGAAATGCTTGCAATGAAAACTTTGTGAAAACCGTTATAGCAGAAATTTTAGACTTGCTGTTGTACATGCGTCCCTTGCACGACTTGCCAGAGCATGTGACGTCGTCGGGGTCACCTCGTGGGAATAAGGTGAGTTTGAGCGGATATTCTACAAGGCCATGAGTGAAAGGTTATATATTATATGCTAAGATTTTGGTAGATTGCCATAATAGCCAGCTCTCCTTGCATTGCAAGGCATGCAGTTTAAAAGTGTACTATGAAAAGACTTTAAAAAAAAAGTCCCATCCCGGCTGCATTTTTCAGTCTAAATTATTTGTTCCCATTAGTCTTTTTACACCAAGCAGCTAAATAACACAGGCAGATCTTGCTATTCGTCTGGGTTACATTCCTCTAAAATTAATAAGGTGATTAATCATATGTGGATAGCTTTCTAACAAGAGGTTGATTGGGGAATACATTCTTAAAATAATTCATCATATGGCAGTCCTTACTCAGCTCTGGGATTTTTGAAATGGTTAGAAAATATAAATTAAATTATGAAAGCTGTCTCATAAGAATAGTTTTATTCTAATTAATTAAACAAACTTGGTTATGAAAATGATTATCAATTGCATGATTAATTATGAGAAGGACTTGTTGCAGGAAATGTCATGGGAGGCCAAATATTTCTTCTATTATTCATTCAATATTCTTTTGTTAAGTGCAAATGCTATTCATAAGCATGAAAAAATATATTTTAAAATTATTTTTTCAATATTTAACTTAGCCGGTGATTATAATAGCTGCAGCTCTGCTGCTCGACAGAAAACTCTACGGAAAAATCCGCCAGCGATCGCTATGCAGGTAGGGGGTGTACTTCAACAGCGCCATCTGTCGTCCAAGTACCCAGTACTCATTGTAAACAAAGAACTCAATTTTCTCTCTGTCGTGCTACCGGCAAGACCTACTAATTCGCTGTTGCTAACTGGATTTGTTTTCACAACTATTTGGTGAAGTACACTATTCTAGTTTTGAGCTTTCGCTGTGCAGGCTTTCTCTTCAATAAATCCTTGCATTCTTTTTTTGATATCGGTTTATTTGTTGATGACTTTGGATAGTTTTTGAATTCCCCTTTGACCAATTCAAAATGGCTGACCCTTCTCAAGTCCCTAAATTCAGGAAGTGTAATGCTAGGGACTGTTCAAGGCGTCTTCCGAAGGCCTCTATCGATCCTCACACCGTTTGTTCCAATTGTCGGGATAAAACCTGTCAATTGGAAGATCGATGTGAGGAATGCGTTGGGCTTTCGGAATTCGATTTTATCGAATTCCAAAAATATACACGTAGGCTAGAGAGAGATAGAGTCAGGAGAAGTTCATCTCGTTCTGTTGATTTTTCCTCTCCTCATGCCCCACAACCTATTCCTTCCCCTGTAGTGGTTGCTCCTAATCCCCCTTCTGGCACTCAGGAACCTTCGATGGCTGATATGATGCGTGCCATCCAAGCTCTGGGTGAGAGAGTTGAGTCCCTGGCTAGTGACCGTAACCAGCTCATGGCGGACGTCAAGGAGCTGAAGTGTAAAAGTGCAGTGGGAAGTGATAAAGTGAGTGATAGTGTTGTGGATAGTGTTGCGCTTGAGGGTTCGTCTGTTCGTGCCTGTCGTCCTCCTAGTCCGGGACCTCTTGCAAGCTCCCAAGTCCAGGGGAGAAGCAATGTCGTACGACCAATGGGTTCGAGAGGCTTTAATCAGCGAACAGACGTTCCCTCCGTGGTTTCGGGCGTATCTACCCAAGATCGCCCCACCCACACAAAGACGAGAGAGCCCATTTATTCCTCGTCTGCGGAAGAGGTTTCTCGCAAGAAACCATGGACCAAGGTCTCACGACCACTTAAGCGCAAGTCGGTCCCTTCCGCGCAAGTCCAACGGCCCAGTTGTAGCCACTGGGTCAGTTCGGACTCGCTGCAGTCTTCCGATGACTGCTCACCTCCTAAGAGAGGCAAAGCGGTACCGCCTCAGACTGTTACACCGTCTGTCGCCGCACCTGCTCCTGCAGACCCTAAGTGGTCTTTGCTGCAGACCATGCAGTCCCAATTAACGTCACTGATGCAGGACTTTCGTGCGGAGAAGGTTGCTGCTGCACCAGCCTCTTGCCTACAACCAACCTCACACTCGGTTGTGCGTCCTGTGGACGCTGAGGCGACCTTATTGCGCACTCCAGTTGAGAGAGTTCTGCCACCCATGCGTTCCAGTGTACCCTGCCAGCCGCATGTTGACGTTCAGCGACTTCTCAAGTCTTGTAGACTCTCCCCGCAGGCTAGCCATGAGACGCTCGAAAATATGTTGGTCATCTTCGGACCTAGACCACCTTTTGAAAGGGATATTTAGAGCCTTTGAGGTCTTCAACTTTTTAGACTGGTGTCTGGGAGCTTTAAGTAGGAAGATCTCTCCGACAGAGAAGGATACTTCCTTGCTTATCATGTCCTGCATGGACAAGGCCATACGTGACGGGTCTAATGAGCTTGCTGCATCGTTCGTATCCGGAGTCCTCAAGAAGCGTGAGAACCTTTGCTCTTTCCTGTCAGCTGGAGTGACACCTTGTCAAAGATCCGAACTTCTGTTTGCTCCTCTTTCTAAGTGCCTCTTTCCAGAGGACTTGATTAAGGAGATTGCTGCTTCTTTGATACAGAAGGACACTCATGACCTGGTTGCGTCTTCTGCTCGCAAAGCCACCCCTTTGCCTACCTTGTCAGCTAGACCAAGGATGGACACTCCAGCGTCCCGATTTATTCCGCCCTTTCGTGGCAGAGCCTCCAGCAGAGGAGGTGCTCATGCCGAAGGGAGACGTGGAAAGAAGAAAGGAACCAAGTCCTTTAAAGGCAGAGTCTGACTGCCAGCTTCTTCAGACAGCAGTGGGAGCCAGACTCAAGAACTTCTGGCAGACCTGGGAGAAGAGAGGCGCAGATGCACAATCTGTGAAGTTGCTCAGAGAGGGGTACAAGATCCCGTTTGTACGAAAACCCCCTCTAGCAACGTCTCCCATCGATCTCTCTCCCAGGTACAGAGAGGAAGACAAGAGACGAGCTTTGAAACAGGAGGTGTCTCTCTTACTAGAAAAGGGAGCGGTAGTCAAAGTCCTGGACCATCAAACCCCGGGCTTCTACAACCGTCTCTTCTTAGTGGCAAAGAAGACAGGAGGGTGGAGGTCGGTGCTAGACGTCAGTGCGCTGAATGTCTTTGTCACAAAGCAGATGTTCTCCATGGAGACCACAAAGTCCGTTCTAGCAGCGGTCAGAAGGGAAGACTGGATGGTCTCTTTAGACCTAAGGGACGCATACTTCCACGTCCCCATCCACCCAGACTCCCAACCTTTTCTGAGATTTGTTTACGAAAAGGTTGTCTACCAGTTTCAAGCCCTGTGCTTTGGCCTAAGCACAGCTCCTCTTGTGTTTACGAGGCTGATGAGGAATGTAGCCAAATTCCTTCATTTAGCGGACATCCGAGCCTCCCTCTATTTAGACGACTGGCTTCTAAGAGCTTCTTCCAGTCGTCGCTGTCTGAAGGATCTAAAGTGGACTCTAGATCTGACCAAGGAATTGGGTCTCCTTGTCAATATGGAAAAGTCTCACGTGGTCCCATCCCAAACTATTGTGTATTTAGGGATGGAGATTCACAGTCTAGCTTTTCGGGCTTTTCCGTCGGCCCCCAGAACGAGCCAAGCCCAGTTATGCATCCAGAACATGCTGAAGAAGGAACGGTGTTCAGTCAGGCAGTGGATGAGTCTGATAGGGACACTATCATCCCTGGAACAGTTCGTATCGTTAGGAAGACTACACCTCCGTCCTCTTCAATATCACCTAGCTGTTTACTGGAAAAAGGACAAGACGCTAGAAGCGGTCTCGATCCCCATTTCCGAGAAGATGAAGTCTTGCCTGACTTGGTGGAAGGACAGTATCAGCCTCAGAGAGGGTCTGCCCCTGGCTGTTCAGACTCCCAACCACGTTCTCTTCTCGGACGCATCGGACACAGGCTGGGGCGCGACATTAGACGGTCGGGAATGCTCGGGAACTTGGAACTCGAGTCAAAGGACAATGCATATCAACTGCAAGGAGCTACTGGCAGTTCATCTGGCCTTGAAAAGCTTCAAGTCTCTCCTTCAAGGCAAAGTGGTGGAGGTGAACTCGGACAACACCACGGCTTTGGCGTACATCTCCAAGCAAGGAGGGACCCACTCTATGACGTTGTACGAGATCGCAAGGGACCTCCTCACCTGGTCAAAAGGTCTAAACATTTCGCTAGTAACGAGGTTCATCCAAGGCAGCTTGAATGTCATGGCAGATTGCCTCAGTCGAAAGGGACAAATCATTCCAACAGAATGGACCCTACACAAGGATGTGTGCAAGAGACTTTGGGCCACATGGGGCCAGCCAACCATAGATCTCTTCGCAACCTCGATGACCAAGAGGCTCCCAATATATTGCTCACCAATCCCGGACCCAGCAGCAGTTCATATAGATGCCTTTCTCCTAGATTGGTCACATCTAGACCTATATGCATTCCCCCCGTTCAAGATTGTCAACAAGGTACTGCAGAAGTTCGCCTCTCACGAAGGGACAAGGTTGACGTTAGTTGCTCCCCTCTGGCCTGCGAGAGAATGGTTCACCGAGGTACTTCGATGGCTAGTGGACGTTCCCAGAACGCTTCCTCTAAGGGTGGACCTTCTACGTCAGCCACATGTAAAGAAGGTACACCAAGGCCTCCACGCTCTTCGTCTGACTGCCTTCAGACTATCGAAAGAGTCTCGAGAGCTAGAGGCTTTTCGAAGGAGGCAGCCAGGGCGATTGCTAGAGCAAGGAGGACATCCAACCTTAGAGTCTACCAATCGAAGTGGGAAGTCTTCCGAAACTGGTGCAAGTCAGTATCTGTATCCTCGACCAGTACCTCTGTAACTCAAATAGCTGACTTCCTTTTATACCTTTCAGCTCCCACTATCAAGGGTTACAGAAGCATGTTGGCATCAGTCTTCCGTCACAGAGGCTTAGATCTTTCCAACAATAAAGATCTACAGGACCTCCTTAAGTCTTTTGAGACCACGAAGGAGCGTCGTTTGGCTACACCTGGTTGGAATTTAGACGTGGTACTAAGATTCCTCATGTCAGAAAGGTTCGAGCCGCTACAATCAGCCTCCTTTAAAGATCTCACTTTAAAGACTCTTTTCCTGGTTTGCTTAGCCACAGCTAAAAGAGTCAGTGAGATTCACGCCTTCAGCAGGAACATCGGAGTTTCATCTGAAACGGCTACATGTTCTCTACAACTTGGTTTTCTAGCCAAAAACGAGCTACCTTCTCGTCCTTGGTCGAAATCGTTCGATATTCCAAGCCTATCAAATATGGTTGGAAATGAACTAGAAAGAGTCTTATGCCCTGTGAGAGCTCTTAAGTTCTATTTAAGACGAACTAAACCTTTACGAGGACAGTCAGAAGCTTTATGGTGTTCAGTTAAGAAACCATCTTTGCCTATGTCAAAGAATGCTTTATCCTATTTTATCAGACTATTAATACGAGAAGCTCATTCACATCTGAGTGAGGAAGACCAAGCTTTGCTGAAGGTAAGGACACATGAAGTTAGAGCTGTCGCAACTTCAGTGGCCTTTAAACAAAATAGATCTCTGCGAAGTATAATGGACGCAACCTATTGGAGAAGCAAGTCAGTGTTCGCGTCTTTTTATCTTAAGGATGTCCAGTCTCTTTACGAGAACTGCTACACTCTGGGACCATTCGTAGCAGCGAGTGCAGTAGTGGGTGAGGGCTCAACCACTACAATCCCCTAATTCCATAACCTTTTTAATCTTTCTCTTGAAATGTTTTTTATTGTTGTTTTTGGGTTGTCCGGAAGGCTAAGAAGCCTTTCGCATCCTGGTTGATTTGGCGGGTGGTCAAATTCTTTTCTTGAGAAGCGCCTAGATTAGAGGTTTTGATGAGGTCCTGTGGTATGGGTTGCAACCCTTCATACTTCAGATCCTAGGGGTCGCTCAGCATCCTAAGAGGATCGCGAGGCTCCGTAAGGAAGACGTACTTAAAAAGGCAGAGTAATTGTTCAAGTCGACTTCCTTACCAGGTACCTATTTATTTTATTTTTGTTATTTTGATAACTTCTAAAATGAAATAAAAAATCCTTAGCTCATAATAATGTAAACATATATTGCTGGTCTCTACCCACCCCCCTGGGTGTGAATCAGCTATTATAATCACCGGCTAAGTTAAATATTGAAAAATGTTATTTTGATAATAAAATAAATTTTTGAATATACTTACCTGGTGATTATAAATTAAAGGACCCTCCCTTCCTCCCCAATAGAGACGCAGTGGACCGAGGAGAAAATTGAGTTCTTTGTTTACAATGAGTACTGGGTACTTGGACGACAGATGGCGCTGTTGAAGTACACCCCCTACCTGCATAGCGATCGCTGGCGGATTTTTTCCGTAGAGTTTTCTGTCGAGCAGCAGAGCTGCAGCTATTATAATCACTGGGTAAGTATATTCAAAAATTTATTTTATTATCAAAATAACATTTTTTAAATAAAAATAATTTACAAAACTATTTTGAGGTACGCGAAGCATGAATGATAGCGAGGTACCTGAAAAATCTGTGTGCTGTAATGACAATTTCTTTAGATTTTTAATTTGAATTCATACTCTCTTTACAGTGTCTTTCTGCAGCATACCATCTCTTACATCTTCACCTAGATATTCGATGGTGGAGCCTCACACTTCTTCACATCATTGAATCCAACTGGGGTTGTCTTTCCTTGCCTGCCACTCATCCCAGAGTTTCTACAGTTCTTGTGAATGAGCCTCTAATATCTTCAAATTTGGGAATGGCTGCTTTGGAGGAAGCACCTGTTTTTGAACAATTAATCTCATTAGTAACGTGGGACCTAATCACTGTTATGTGCCGAGAAGGTTTGAAGGTAAGGACTGGTTCTTGTGCCAAAATTGCTTTTTTTTATACCTTGAAAGGGAAATTGAAGTAATATGTATTAAACTTGCTGAAAACATTTATTTTGAATTTTGGACTGATATTTATGTAGCTCTAGCTGGTTGCCATCAGGAGAAACTAGCTTGGCCATTATAGGTTTAAAGAATTTCTTCGCCAAACTTCCAATTTTCTCATTTTATTTAACTATAATTGCTTTGCTTGGAAGAGGTGTGCTCTTTTATATTCTACTGCATTAGTTTGATACTTACACAAACCTCTCTCTCTCTCTCTCTCTCTCTCTCTCTCTCTCTCTCTCTCTCTCTCTCTCTCTCTCTGAGTTTTAACCCTTTTACCCCCAAAGGACGTACTGGTACGTTTCACAAAAGCCATCCCTTTACCCCCATGAAATTTATTTTTTCATATTTTTGATAATTTTTTGAGAAAATTCAGGCATTTTCCAAGAGAATGAGACCAACCCGACCTCTCTATGACAAAAATTAAGGCTGTTAGAGCAATTTAAAGAAAATATGCTGCAAAATGTACTGGGGAAAAAATAACCCCTTGGGGGTTAAGGGTTGGAAATTTCCAAAGAGCCTGGTGGTAAAAGGGTTAAGTGTTACTTAGATGCAATCTGTATGATGCTTTATTTTTCATTGTATAAGTTTTGTTAAAAAAAAAATTGCATTTGTGATATTTGATTTTCAGAAAAGTGTTAGTGACCTGCATCAAGTTGCAGGATTTTCATGCACCTGTTCACTGGAGTTGGGAGTTATGGTTCTTCACCTGCTGGACCATAGACATTCAAGTATAGGCAAACAGGTAAATGGAAGAGTTTCTTTTTCACTGTATAGTATAGGTATTGTATTTTGATGTATAATTGGTCTGGTATCCTGTTTAATGTGTAAAATCACATGGTTATATCCTACATGAGTGTATGAATAGTTTTTCAACTACAGTATTCTATAAAAAGAAGGCTGAAGCTTGTGTATTTTTTTCTTTTTCCTGCTTATGAGTGGAATGGTTTGTAAATATTTTTAAATTGACTGCATTTTCAATTTCTTATCTCATCATTGTATTAATATCCCAAGAGTTCTTATGAACTTGGATTTGCCGTTAATACAGCAAGTAAACCACATACTGGTACAGTATTATTATAAATTAGCTTAATCAGAGCACTGAGTAATATTTCCTAAATTCATACCTTTGGCCTAAAGGCTGCACTGCAGTTATTAATAAGGAACAAAACTAGAGGGGGCACTCAGTAGAGTGCAGACCTCCGGTGCGGCAGCTTATTTCTCGACCTTGACCTTGACCTTAAAATATATTAATTGGCTTGGATTTTCATTCACAAATATGAACCAAGTGTGAAGTATCTGTGACAATGATGTCCAACTGATTATGTGAATTGGACATTTTGCTTGACTGAGACCTTGACCTTTGACCTTGACATTTCAAAATTTAATCATTTCCAGCTTTTTGAATAACAGCTAATCCTTGCACTTTTCACTATATGAATTAAAATTGTGACCAGGAAGCCGTTCAGTACCAAACACATACACAAACAAGACGTAAAACAACCTCCTTCCAGTTTCGTTGACGGAGGATATAATGGAAGCTGAACATCTACATTGGAAAAGACCATTACGACCAAATCAAAAATTGTACGTAAAATGGGGGAGAACAATGCTGGAAGTTCATAAAAAGTGCAATGCACAAGACACACTAGTGAAAGCAGCTTATTTTATGGAAGTAGTTATTCCATTTAGGCATTATGAGCTAATTACCTTACCAGTGTGAGATGAATTTTCTAGATAATCTCTTATTGAAGACTAAACTTGCACACTATTATTTCCCATTTCAAATTGAGTTGTGAAAATTAAAATTGGTTATGTATATAATTGATTCATGTGATTTATTTTCTAGGAGTATTCAGAAATGATGTGAATATCATATTAAAATTATTATTGAAATCTGTTAATGCAGATAAATCCTAATTCATGTTATTTATTCTTTTGCAGACATTTTGGGACCACATAAAGAACAAGATTTTAATTCTGCTCAAGTTACATAATGAATCATCAAACAACGTCACTTCTACCACTTTAGAAGATTCGACATCGGTAGAACGATTTGACATCATCCAGTATCCAGCCCCTATAACCAAGGGAGTGAAACTTCCTCATATATGGTGGATTTTTACAAATTTTTCAAGATTATATACATACGATAACTTAGGAAAACAAGTCCCACCAAAATCTGTAAGTTGCTATTTTGTTTATATTTTATAATTTTTTTATATTCTGTGCTGGAAGAAAAAAGATTGGAAGACAGATAGAGTAGCAGCAATGTGATTTATTTACTTGGAGTAAATTGTGTGTAAATCAAAATGTTCGTACATTTAGTTACACTGAGTGAATAAATGTAAGAACATATAATTGTTCCGTAACCGAAATACAAACCACGCTATTTACAGAGGGTTTACCTTTTAGCGCAGCTGAAATGACGAGCCAATAGTTTTAACGAGGGTTAATTACCCCCGCGCTAGTTAGCAGGGGGTGGGGAAGGGTAGCTTGCTACCCCTCCCCCCTCCACACACCGGTGACTTGCTTCACTTCACTTTTGGCTCGGCGGTGATCAGACGTGTCTGCTCATCGTCCTCGTGACAGCCTTTAATTTTCTGCTTTTTCTTTTCAGCGTGTGTGTTGGTTGGAAGTTGACCTTCATTATTATTTCTTTACAATGCGTACATGCCCTGGAGTTGCCGGTCGTCGGGACTTTCATGTCGGACGTAACTACGGACCCGCACACCCTTTGCCCTCAATGTCAATGTCGGGGCCGACGGTGTGACCAGGAGAACATGTGCCGTGAGTGCAGGTAGTGGTCTGCCTCCCAGTGGGAGAGGTTTGGCCGTCGGCGTAAGAAGAAGTCCAAGAGAGACCATTCTCCTTCGGGGTTAGCCTTGAAGGAGGAAGGTTCTCGGGACTCTTCTTCCGCCGCCCAAACCTCCTCCGAAGCTCCCCCTCGTCCGCCTCCTAAGGAGAGTCGGCTGAGTGGAAGCGCAGGCCCTTGTTCTGTTTCCCGACATTGGGTGGGGGGAGAGGGCGTCGCCTCCCATAGCGAGGCGGTTCCCCCTCCTCCTCCAGGGGAGGTTATTGATAATGCCTTAACCAATGATGATCTTTTACAGATTTGGTCGTCCCTGAGGCTTAAGGGCTTGCCCTCCAGTGTCGCTTTTATTGACCTTGTCTCGTTGGGGGCCGCTGTTAAGCAGTCGCCGGCGGTAGAAGAGGTAGACCCTTTGTCTATTGTCGACGTCGTGGTGACAGAGGCCTCCGACGTGGCTGGGCAATCCGCCGCAGGTGCTGTTGCGGATGATGGTGCTAAAGGCTCTCCTCCCCCTTCCGTACATCCTTCGAAGGGGGAAGTGAGTCCTTTGACGGAGACTCCCCTTTGGAGGACCGATGGTCCCGACGATCTTCCCCGAGGCTGCCTCCGCCGTAAGGCTCACCGTCCGCTACGCCGCAAGGGCCTCCCTTCCCCTTACAGGGGGACTAAGAGGCGCCTTTTTGGGTTTTCATCCTCCGAGGGGGACTCTCCTCGTCAGCCTCAACCTACAGCTCCGTCTTCCTTGAACCTCTCTGCAGACCGTTCACCATCTCCTGCCAGATCTTCGCCTTCTGGAGAACTCGTCACCCGACGGGCAACGGTCCCTTCGGGGCTAAGGGATCCTTCCCTTCCTCGAGCAGTGCTAGCACACAGGCGCTCTCCTGCTCGCCAGCGCTTTCCTGATCTTCAGCGCTCTCCTGCTCATCAAGACTCTCCTGCTCGCCGACGCTCACCTGCTCGTCGGCTCTCTCCTGATGTTCGCCCTGCTCGTCAGCTCTCTTCTGAGCGTCAGCGCTCATTTGAGGACCATCGCCCTGCGGTCTCTGACCATCCTATAGTTCCTGCTGAGCTCCCTGCTCACCATCTACCTGGTCCTGTGACTACGCAACATCGTGCTGCGCGTGTGTCAAAAACACATGTTCGCCAACGCGCCAGCGATCTTCCAGTTCCTGCGCATGCTGCTCGCCATCGCTCGCCATCGCACGATCGCCCTCCTGCGCATGCTGATCACCATCGCTCCCCATCACGCGATCGCCCACCTGCGCATGCTGCTCGCCATCGCTCGCCATCACGCGATCGCCCTCCTGCGCATGCTGCTCGCCATCGCACGATCGCCCTCCTGCGCATGCTGCTCGCCATCGCACGATCGCCCTCCTGCGCATGCTGATCACCATCGCTCCCCATCACGCGATCACCCACCTGCGCATGCTGCTCGCCATCGCTCGCCATCACGCGATCGCCCTCCTGCGCATGCTGCTCGCCATCGCTCGCCATCACGCGATCGCCCTCCTGCGCATGCTGATCGCCATCGCACCCCATCGCGCGATCACTCACCTGCGCATGCTGCTCGCCATTGCGCGGTCATTCACCTGCGCATGCTGCTCGCCATCGCTCGCCAACGCTTCAACATGCCACATCGCGCCATCGCCAACCTGCGCGACCGCGCTCACCAGCTCATCATCGATCGCCTATGGATCTACATCGCCAGCGTCTTCCTCACCCACGCGGCAGCGCGTTTCCTCGCCGTCGCGCCAACGCTTGCGTTCGTCGCCTCGGACACGCGTTTATTCACCTGCCCACCCGCTCGCCTGCGCGCCCGTGCGACCGCGCAACCGCTCGCCTGCGCGCCCGCGCGACCATCATTCGCGGCGAATTCCGCAGCCGGTGGTAGCAGCAGGAGCGCGTGCTCCTAGACGGCACTCGGGATCATCTCCACCCAAACACAGGTTGGTAGTGCAGGACGAGGAGAGGTTAGTACATCATTCTTCCCCACCTTCTTTTCAGGCAGGTACCGTGGTGTCCACTCCAAAGGATCGCCCGATCCCTTTCCCTTTAGCGAGGATTTCGGACTCTGTGTCCTTGGAGCAACAGACTTGGTTTGGTCCTCTGGCACGGGCGTTGGTGAGGGTTATGAAACCAGCACTCGCCGACCAGGGTAACAAACCAACGGCTGTCTCTCCTACGCTGAAGAGAAAGAGAGGAGTGGACTTCGTGGTGACTTCCCCCAGGACGAAGTTGGTTCCCAAGAGGTCGGTCGCGAAGGTCCCTTCTCCTGCACGAGTGCTCTCTCCTTCTCCCGTGGACGAGGCCTTTCCGTCCTCAGGTGAGTCCAGTGGGGCGGTAGTCTTCCCCTCGGCACCAGGGGGGGAGACTTCGCTTCATGCAGGAGAATCGCCTCGTGAGGAAGGGGCCCCTCGAACCTCGTTGTTGGGATCCTGTATCCCTCCATGGAGGGAATCCAAGAACTCCAAGACCGTCCCTAAATCCTCTGCAAGGATTCGTCAGGAACCCACGACCACCCGGGGGAATGTCCACGTGTCACCCCAGGAAGAGATCCCTGGGGCAGGAGACTTAGCTGCCAGCCCGCAGGGAGGAGAACAGCAAGAATCCGAACATGCCTTCTGGCAGGTCCTAAGCCTGATAAGGCAACTTAACGGGCTTATGGATCCAGTCATCGCCCCCCGTGAAGGCAAAGACACGATTCTGGATGAAGTGTTTGACGTTCGGAAAGCCCCTAAGACCAGTGCGGCTCTGCCCTGGTCTTGGGGGCTGAAGAGTGCCAGGGCTAGGGCCAACGCTCAGCTCGCACTTCTTGCCTCCTCCAGTCGTTCCACTGCCGGGAACAAGCTCATCCCTCCTCCTCGTCTTCAGCAGAGGAGGTATTTTGAGATCCTGGGTGAGCACAACCTCGCTCTTCCTCTCCATCACTCTGTGGAGGAGCTGGCAAAGGGAGTTCCCCTTGAGAAACTCTCTGCCCGGCAGGTGTCGTTCTCGGCGGCAGAGATCCTTAGCCACGAGAAGGTCGCTAAATGTGCCATGCAGGCCACTTCGTGGCTGGACTTTTGGCTAGGATCTCTGGGCATCCTATTGCGATCAGAGGACCTGTCCAAGGAGACCAATAGGAAGGCCCTAGAGACCTTCTTGCTCTCGGGCACCCGCTCCATCGAGTTTTTGGCGCACCAGGTTACCACCCTGTGGGCCAACTCGGTGTTGAAGCGTCGCGATGCTGTGTCCGAGAGATTCCATCCGAAGGTCCCCGCCGTGGATGTGTGTAGGCTCCGACATGCTTCCCTTCTGGGGGAGAACCTGTTTGAGCCTCAAGACATGGAGCGAACGGCTGAGAGGTGGAGGAAATCCAGCACGGACTCCCTCCTCCATAGGGCCCTTACAACTCGGCCCTATAAGCCTCCAGCCCCGCCACAACAGCAGCAACAGCCTCGTAAGGCTCCCAAACAGGCACCGGCAGCTAAGAAGGTGGTGTCTAAGCCCCAGCCCTTTCCAGCCAAAGTCAAGAGGGGCGGTAAGTCCTCCAGGGGAGGCAAGACTCCTAGGGGTGGCGGCCGCAGCCTAGGGGTGGCAGTCCCCCTGCATGTCCACCTGTGGGGGGATGCCTTCAGCGTTGCGCAACGTCCGCAGGTGGCAGCAACACGGGGCCGATGCTTGGACGGTCTCGGTGATCGGCCAAGGCTATCGCGTCCCGTTCACAACATCTCAACCTCCCCTGACAGCGAATCCAGTGTCGTTGAGCTCCTATGCCACGGGATCGGCAAAGGGGCTGGCCCTTCAGGCCGAAGTAGAGACCATGCTCGAGAAGGGTGCTCTCCAGGAGGTCGTGGACGGCTCCCCAGGCTTCTTCAGTCGACTCTTTCTTGTAGAGAAGGCTACTGGAGGCTGGAAACCCGTCATCGATCTCTCAGCTCTGAACAGGTTTGTCAAACAAACCCGGTTCAGCATGGAGACAGCAGACACGGTCAGACTTGCGGTGAGACCACAAGACTTCATGTGCACACTGGATCTAAAGGACGCGTACTTCCAGATCCCAATCCATCCATCTTCCAGGAAGTACCTGAGATTTTGCCTAGACAACAAGATCTACCAGTTCAAGGTGCTGTGTTTCGGTCTCTCCACAGCTCCTCAGGTGTTCACCAGAGTGTTCACCCTGATTTCATCTTGGGCGCACAGGAACGGCATTCGTCTCCTTGGTTACCTGGACGATTGGCTGATCCTAGCAGACTCGGAGTCGACCCTTCTTCGGCACCGAGACAGGCTTCTGGATCTTTGCCAAGATCTGGGGATCATGGTAAACCTCGAGAAGTCCTCTCTGCAGCCGTCCCAACGACTGGTTTATCTAGGCATGCTAATAGACACCAATCTCCACAAAGCCTTTCCATCAGACGACCGGATAGCAAGACTGAGGAGGGTGGCGGAACCCTTCCTCAGGCGAAAAGAACTCCCCGCCCAATCGTGGTTGCGTCTCTTAGGCCACTTATCCTCCCTGGCCCGTCTAGTTCCAAACAGCCGCCTCAGGATGAGATCCCTTCAATGGCGGCTAAAGTCCCGGTGGAATCAAGGATCCGATTCCCCGGACATTCTGATCCCAATGGGGTCTCTGGAACGGACGGACTTGCGGTGGTGGCTGGTCGACGAGAACCTGCGGAAGGGAGTGAGTCTTCTCGTCCTCCCCCCGGAATTGACTCTGTTTTCGGACGCGTCAAAAGAAGGGTGGGGGGCGCACATTCTGAACCAGAGGGCCTCATGCCTTTGGTCAGAATCAGAAAAGTGCCTACACATAAACCTGCTAGAATTGAAGGTCGTCTTTCTGGCTCTTCAGCAGTTCCAAGGGTCCCTGGCGGGTCACTCCGTGGTGGTGATGAGCGACAACACCACGGTAGTGGCTTATATCAACAAGCAGGGAGGCACTTTTTCGCAGCAGCTATCCCATCTTGCAGTAGAGACTCTGAGGTGGACCGAAACCCACTCGATAACACTATCAGCTCGCTTCATTCCTGGCAAGAGGAATGTGCTCGCCGACAGTCTGAGCTGGGCTTCGCAGATAGTGAGTACCGAGTGGTCTTTGGATCCTCAGATAGCCAACAAAGTCCTGACTTTGTGGGGTTCCCGACTGTGGACTTGTTCGCGACAGCCTTGAACTTCAAGGTGCCCCTGTACTGCTCCCCAGTCCCGGACCCCAAGGCACTCTGGCAAGATGCTTTCCAGCAACGGTGGGACAACATCGACGTGTACGCCTTCCCACCGTTCTGTCTGATGAGAAGGGTGCTCAACAGGACCAGACTATCGGTCAACTGTTCGATGACTCTAGTAGCTCCGCTATGGCATCACGCGGAATGGTTTTCGGACCTTCTGCAACTCCTGACGGAACTCCCAAGGGAGCTTCCTCCACGACACGAGCTTCTTAGACAACCCCACTCCGGTGTCCCTCACAGGGCCGTAGCCTCACTTCGGCTTCACGCCTGGAGACTATCCAGCGTCTCCTCGCGGAGAGAGGCTTTTCGCAACAGGTTGCGGAGAGAATGTCTCGGCACCTGCGAAGGTCCTCTGAGGGAGTCTACCAAGCAAAGTGGAGAGTCTTTTGTGGTTGGTGTCGTGGAAGGGGTATCTCTCCACTCAATGCCACTATTCCAGCAATAGCGGACTTCCTCGTGTATCTGCGGGAAGAAATGCGCCTTTCTGTCTCGGCAGTGAAAGGCTATCGCTCAGCCTTAAGCTTGGCCTTCAGGTTGAAGGGCGTGGATATTTCTTCATCGCTAGAACTCTCTTTACTCATACGTAGCTATGAGCTTACCTGCCCCCAGTCGGAAGTGAGACCTCCTCCTTGGAACGTAGTTCGAGTCCTCAGGTCTCTTAAGAGACCTCCCTTCGAGCCATTACGCCAGGCCTCCGATCGCCACCTGTCTTGGAAGACGGCTTTCCTACTCGCCTTGGCTTCGGCCAAGCGAGTTAGTGAACTTCATGGTCTCTCGTACGACATCGCGCATTCAAGGGGATGGGGGGAGGTAACGTTCAGGTTCGTCCCTGAGTTTGTTGCCAAGACTCAGAATCCTGGAGTGCCGGATCCTTGGTTCGACTCTTTCAAGATCGCGAGTCTCCGTTCTGTAACAAGCGACCCAGACCAGCTGCTACTATGTCCAGTGAGGTGTCTGAGGCACTACTTGAAGAGAACGGCTGCAGTCTGTCCTCATGTGCGAGCTTTGTTTGTGAGCACAGCCAGGACTAAGAGGAGAGTCACCAGGAACATCATCTCAGCTTGGATTCGAAGGGTTATCCACCATGCCCTGAATCCTGACCCTCCTCCGTCACGTCGCCCTCGGGCCCACGATGTCAGGGGTATTGCTACATCCCTGGCCTTCAAGAGAAACTTCTCTGTGACGCAGGTACTTCAAGGTGGGGTCTGGAAGCGTCAAACGACCTTCACAGCCTACTACCTGCAAGACGTGACCCACAGTAGCCTCGATACGTTTTCTATCGGCCCTGTGGTGGCTGCACAACAGCTGGTCTAACCTCAGGCTCCTTTTTGGACAAGTAGCAGTAGGTTGAGGGCGTTGTTACCCGGTCTTAGTCTGCGTGAATGAAAGAGTATGTCTGACCCTTACTTCTTTCTTCATTCTCCCCTCTCTTGGGGAAGCAGCATCCTGGTCCTCGCATAGCTGACCTCGACCTCTGCAGGTAACCCATGCTTCTTTGTGCTCCTGGTATTAAGCTTAATACTGTTGCGTCTCCCATACCCTGACGAGGTGGTATTGGGAACGTCCTATCCTAGAATTCCTATCTGAAGGACTCAAGGTCAACTTCATAGGACGAGTCACACTCTCCTCCTCACACTGCTTATGTAGGCCACTCGTTCCTAGCGATGCTAGGAACTTGTGAGGTACAGGGGCTCCCTCTCTCTAGTGCTGCTCAATGAGGGATCGAGCCCCCGGGCAAGCCGAAGTCAGTAAGGCTGGGGACTTTCCACCCTTCCTAAGGGGTAAGTCACCCTCTGTAAATAGCGTGGTTTGTATTTCGGTTACGGAACAAATGACAAATTCGAAGATAATTTGTATTTTTCCTACCTCTAAGTGAAGTGAAGCAAGTCACCGGTGTGTGTAGGGGGGAAGGGTAGCAAGCTACCCTTCCCCACCCCCCCGCTAACTAGCGCGGGGGTAATTAACCCTCGTTAAAACTATTGGCTCATCATTTCAGCTGCGCTAAAAGGTAAACCCTCTGTAAATAACTAAGGTTTGTATGGTTAGGAAAAATACAAATTATCTTCGAATTTGTCATTTTATATACAATCTATTTTAGATTTGCAGTTATAGTACATGCCCTTGACTTGGGAAGATCTTTGCTTGGATTGCTCCATTTGTTGTATAAATAGTTAGCAATTTTAAATAGTCTATGAGGTTTCTATAAAAGGTCACAATGTTTGTTATGCTAGTTTTGATAAGCTTTATGCTTTAAAAATTATTTGTTCCAACACGGTTACTTACCTAGAACTACCTTCTTAGGAGTTACTGGTAACTCTACCTAACCGACCAGCTTTTTGTATAGTTTACCCTCTTTCCGTTTTCTAAGGGGTCAACCTCAGGCGGAGTGATATGTGCCCTGAGGCGCCCCGGGGTCGGGAAGCGTGCTAACTCAGGTCGGCGGCTCCTCAGTAAGTTTCTGGTTGCATCGTGATCATCATCTCGCTGCGCTCTCTCTTACCTTGTGCGATCCTTTGTGCTTACCACGCGTTACCCACGTGTTTCCCTTTCACTTTCCCTTTGCATCCTTGTGTTTCTTGGTGTATTAGGGTTGCGTTATGGAGCAGCCTCGTCGTTGCCCTGGGCCTGTGGTTGGGAAGTCTTGCGGGGCTTTCCTTTCGAAACCTGAGATTGATCCCCACTCCTTGTGCTCCACGTGTAGGGGAAAAGTGTGTTCCCCTGCCTCTACGTGCCCAGAGTGTGCTAACTGGAGTGAGATCCAGTGGGTGCTCTTCGGGACTAAGAAGAAGGCGGCGGCTAAGAAGTCGCCTAAGGAATCCAGTATCTCGTCGCCTGTGGTTTCCCCAGACGTCTCGGCAGACCGTAGCTCCCGTCCTTCTTCCCCTACCCAGAGTAGGGGATGAGGTAAGTCCGTTGCGGGGAAGAGGCCCATTGCCCTTCCCCAAGAGTCTGATATTCCTGTGGGGGAAGTGTCTAGTGTGGAGCAGGCATGTGTGGGGCCTGAGGGTAGTGCGGGAGTGTGGGTAGGAGGCGAGGTCCTGGTGCCCGCAGGTCCCGTCTCCTCAGGTCCCGTCTCCTCGGAAGATCCTATGTGGGGTAAACCAAGTGTGGATTCTTCCCCGGTATCATGGCGTGTTTCAGGTGCTTCAACCGCCAAGGGAGACGCCGAGAAAGGAAGTTCGTCGTCTTCAGACCCCACTGCGTGGATACCCCCTAGGACTCCCGCTAGAGGAGAAGAAGACGTCGAGCAATGGCTCTACAAAGGACTCGCTCGGTCCCCTCCGGCTCCCTCGTCTACGCTACCCCCCGTGTTTCTGCAGCCTCCCACGCCTGAGAAACGTCGAGAATTTCCCCCCCGCAGTCTTGGACGTTTCGGGCGCTCTGATGGATTCGTCCTCATCCTCGTCATCATCGTTGACATCGGACTCTTCTTCTTCTTCGTCGTCAGAGGACGAGGACAGGAAGTATAGCAAGAGGAAGAGGGAGAAATCCTGCAAAAAGAAGAAGTCCCGTTCCCGTTCAAGACAAGGAAAGAAAAGCTCTAAGTCCTCTAAGAAGAAAGCAAAGAGGAGCAAGTCCAAGGAGTGGGTGAACATCACAGTGCCCCGGAGTGAGCTGTTTAGGGTTACCACAGCCGCGGCCGCTTCCGGGTGGCTCCCTAGAGCCTCGCCTTCTGTGTCTCATCCTCCTACCTCCTCCTTCGGACCAGTCGCCCGGCAAGAGGGGTCGAACCGGGCCCCCCGTGTAGTGACTAACCCAACGGTGGCCTCCGCTTCTTCTTCCCTTAGGAAGGATGTACGTCGTATGAAGGAAGGCTTAGCGTCGACCACAGGCACCTTGGAGGCCTTCCTAAAGCACCAAGGACGCCCGTCGGTCCGCATGGATCCCCAATCCACGGAGTCCCCCGTGGAACAAGGTACTCCCATGACGGATACCTTTGTCCCCACGGGGCATCCCATACCACAGGCAGACTCGTCCAGCGTTGCCTTTCCCACCGTCACGGAGTACCCCCGTACGGAGGAACTGGTGACGGAAGACCTGGTGGAAGGAGGGGAGTGCTCGTCTGACGACATCTCCTCCTACCGTAAGGTTCTGGCCCTAATTCGTCGGCACCACCGATTAGACGAACCTAAGCCCTCAGCAGCAAAGGCCGTGCTCTCTGGACTGTCCAGAATGATCGACAGCCCGGTGCAACAAAAGCCTTCATTGTCTCTCCCTCTCGCTCTGGACGTGAAGTTGGGGATGGAGCAAATAGATTACTACCTGGCAGGACTGGCGGAGGCCCCCAGAAGCCAGAGTTCCTCCAAGCTTCTTCCGGGGCTGAAATCGCAGAAATGTTTCTACATCGCAGAAGGGCATCGCGGCGGACCCCGTGTGGTAGAAGCAGCGGTGACCTCACTGAACCAGGGAGCCTCGGAAGACAGGGCCACCACTGCCCCCGTGTGCTTTTCCCCGTCAGAAGCCTCCATGATGAAGGACATGGCACAGGACCTTGTCTACGTGTCCTCCTGGTTGGATTGGTGGTCTTGCGCCTTGGTGGGGTTTCAGGCGTCCCACGACCTCTCCCTTCCGGACAATCAGGCCACGTTGAGGGAGCTAGTTAGTTCGGGAGGCAAGGCCTTCAAGTTTTTGTCATCCCAGTCCCTGTCTATGGCTACGAACTGGGTTCTTAGAAAGAGGGATACTGTTCTTAGCAAATTGGTGCGGAAGTTACCGGACAGAGAAGCGAGGAGACTGAGGAATTCCTCCGTGTTAGGAAACGACATTTTCCCCATCAATTTGGTGGAGGATACAATGGAGAAAGTGAGGAAGGTGAGAGACGCAGACCTTAGGCCCCCCCCCTATGAGGAAGACCGGGTTTAGAAGAGCCTCAGCGGACGTCCCTCACTCCTCCCAGGCCGCCCCTTTGCTGCCTCGAAGAGACCCACCGTCAGCTCCTTGGCTTCAAACCTCTCGGCAGCCCACCCGTAGGACCAACGCAGCCCCTCAGTCAGCCTTCAGATCCTCCTACAGTAACTCTAGGAGAGGTCGATCTGGCCGCTCCTCCAGAAGGAGGTAGGAAGAGAGGCCCCCTACTCCTTCAGGAGCCCCTAGTAGGGGGATGCCTCAGACATATTTGGCAAGCATGGCAGGATCTCGGTGCGGATCCCTGGACGGTGACGGTCCTGAAGGAGGGCTACAGACTCCCTTTCCTAGAAGAACCTCCCCTTCTCATCCCAGCCCACCGGGCCGAGTGGCTGGCTCCAAAGAACCCCTTGAAGAGGTCGGCGCTACAGGAGGAAGTAGCGTCCATGATCGCCAAGGGAGCTTTAGAGCCAGTGGAGAACCCCGGCCCGGGTTTCTTCAGCAGGCTCTTCCTTGTGGAGAAATCGACAGGATGGTGGAGGCCGATCATAGACCTCTCAGCCCTCAACAAGTTCGTCTTAAAGACGGACTTCAAAATGGACACCCCTAAGACAGTGCTAGCAGCCTTGAGGGAGGGGGATTTCCTCATGTCCCTTGACCTCAAGGATGCCTATTTTCAAATCCCCGTGCACCCCTCCAGCAGGAAGTTCCTCAGAATCAAGTGGGAGTCCAGTGTCCTGCAGTTCAAAACCCTTTGGTTCGGCCTATCGACGGCCCCGCAGGTGTTCATGAGGGTTTTCACCACAATCTCGGCATGGGCGCACGAGAAAGGCATACGACTGATCAGGTACCTGGACGACTGGTTGCTTCTTTCTGCCTCTAGGGAGCAACTGAAGGAGCAAGGCGTGATGTTGCTCGACCTCTGCAAGGAATTAGGGATCACGGTCAACTTAGGAAAGTCCCAGCTAGTCCCCAGCACCTGGATGACTTACTTGGGGATGGTCCTGGACACCCAGTTAGTAAGAACCTTCCCCTCAGGGGAGAGGATAGACAACCTGGAACATATCCTTCAACCCTTCCTGACGGGCCAACCCAGGAGGGCCAAGGACTGGCAGAAGTTACTGGGCCACCTGGTTTCACTGGAGAAATTAGTACCGCAAGGGAGACTCAGGCTCCGACCGGTACAGTGGAATCTGAAGGAATCGTGGACCCAAGGCAAGGAGCCCCACAAAATAGTCCCAGTCCTCCCGAAGACGAGAGAGACCCTGCTTTGGTGGAACATCAGGTCGAACACAGAGAAGGGAATGCCCTTCGCCCCCGATCCCCCGGAGATACTGTTGTTCACGGACGCTTCGAAGGAGGGTTGGGGAGCACACCTGCTAGGAGAATCGACAAGAGGGCAGTGGTCCAGCGAGGAGGCGTCTCTCCATATAAACATCCTGGAGATGATAGCGGTTCTGAGGGCGTGTCGACAGTTCGTACACTTCCTACGAGGAAACACTGTGGCGTTGATGTGCGACAACGCCACAGTAGTGGCGTATGTAAAGAAACAGGGGGGCCTGAAGTCAAGAGTTCTATACGCCCTAGCCACGGAACTGTTGGAGTGGACGGCAGAAGAAGGGATAGAACTGACGGCAAGGTTCACCCCAGGAAAGAGGAACGTGCTAGCCGACGGCCTCAGCAGGGCAGGTCAAGTGATAGGCTCAGAGTGGACCCTTCACCCGGAGGTAGCTCGGGCAGTCATCCTAATGTGGGGCTCCCCAGTGATAGACTTGTTCGCCACACGTCTGAACGCCCAACTCCCCGTGTTCTGTTCTCCAGTTCCAGACCCGTCAGCAGCGTTCGAGGATGCCTTCCAACATCCCTGGGACGACCTCGATGTGTACGCCTTCCTTCCCTTCGGGATAATCAGGCAAGTGCTGAACAGAGTGAGAGCGACGACCAACCTGTCGATGACTTTGGTAGCGCCCTGGTGGCCGGAGAGAGAATGGTTCGCAGACCTAAAAGAATTAGCTCTTCGTCCTCCTTGGCCGCTTCCGGACAGACCAGACCTCCTGCGTCAACCTCACTTTCACAGGTGGCACGAAAACCCTCGATCCCTCCGCCTTCACGCGTGGAGGTTATCGAGAAGCTACTGAAGAAAGAAGGATACTCATCGAGAACCGCGGCAAGGATGTCGGGTTACCTACGGCGTTCCTCGGCAGTAGTTTACCAAGCAAAGTGGGCAGTCTTCGTGAAGTGGTGTGCGTCCAAGAACATCAGGCCCTAAGGGGCGTCGATCCAGGACATTGCAGACTTTCTGGTGTACCTGAGAGACGACGTGGGTTCGTCTATTCCGGCCATCAAAGGAGTACGAGCAGCCTTAGGTCAAGTCTTCCTCCTTAGGGGCATTGACTTGGTAGCCTCAAGGCACATCTCTATGCTCATCCGCAGCTTTGAACAATCATGTCCCCCCCAGGAAGTAAGGGTTCCGCAGTGGGACCTAGCCAGAGTTCTCAAGGTCCTGTCAGAGCCACCCTTCGAGCCTCTCAGCGACGTACTAGACAGTAACTCACCCTTAAAACAGCATTCCTTTTAGCCCTGGCCTCGGCGAAAAGAGTTAGCGAGTTACACGGCCTCTCTTACGAGGTCTCACACTCCAAAGGGTGGAGAGAAGTTACCTTTAGGTTCGTCCCTAGCTTTGTGGCGAAGACGCAGAACCCGGCATGTTGGGATCCTCGGTTTGATGGTTTTTCAGTGCCAGCCATCCCTCGCTCCAACAACCCGAAGGATCTACTCTTATGTCCCGTGAGAACAGTAAGAAAATACCTGGAGAGGACCGCAAAATTCCGCCCGCAGATCAGAAATTTATTCGTCTCAACAGGCCGGGTGAAGAAACCTGTCTCAAAGAACTCTATCTCTTTCTGGCTACGACAGGTGATAAAGAGAGCTTACGAGGCTTCTGGGACTCCTCTCCCAGGTAAACCAAGACCACATGATATTAGAGGTCTGAGCACCTCCCTGGCCTTCGAGAAAAACATGGTTGTGGTAAAGATCCTGAAGGCAGGTACCTGGTCTAGACAGTACACCTTCACGGAACACTATCTCAAAGATTGCTCGAGAAAATCCTTGGACAGGTTTTCCATTTGCCCAGTCATTTCGGCCCTTCAAGAGATCTAAGGTCATGGCCCCAGGGTAACCGGGGGTGTTAATGCCAAGAGACACTAGTTCCTTCCTTAACCCCCCCCCACCTCCTTTCCTTCCTTCCCCGGGCCGTACTGCCCAGGAAGATGTCGAAAAGACCTTAGCCACTTGAAGAAATGTCCTCCAAGAGAACATGGATCGGAGTTGGTTTTGAAAAGGTAAGCCATTAGACACTAAGTGAGTTTTTTTTGTATAGTTTCCCCTACTTTTCGTGCAGTTTTCTAGTGGTCGTAGAACCAAAACCTCCTTAGAGGTTCCCTCTCTCGCGTGCCTCCCCGTCGGCTTCTGGCCCCTGCAGGACACTTCCACCTCCTAAAGTTTAAGTCTCCTAAGAAGGTAGTTCTAGGTAAGTAACCGTGTTGGAACAAATCACAAATTTTTAAGTAATTTGTATTTTTCCTAACATACTTACCTAGAACTACCTTCGGGTTATGGCCCACCCATCCTTCCCCGAGAACCTGCAGGGTCGAGTAGTACCTGTTCCAACTAAACTTACTGAGGAGCCGCCGACCTGAGTTAGCACGCTTCCCGACCCCGGGTCGCCTCAGGGCACATATCACTCCGCCTGAGGTTGACCCCTTAGAAAACGGAAAGAGGGTAAACTATACAAAAAGCTGGTCGGTTAGGTAGAGTTACCAGTAACTCCTAAGAAGGTAGTTCTAGGTAAGTATGTTAGGAAAAATACAAATTACTTAAAAATTTGTGATTTTCTGGTTGCCCATTGAATGTTCATTACTGGATCCGTACTGTAATGGATGTTGGGAGGTAATATACTATACTTGTGCTTGATGTGAACAGTCTTGGTGTATTATAGGCCACACCCCATACCATGTAAGCTATGTTGCTGAATCTTTACTGAATTTATTGTAAATGATGTTTTGGGTGGTTTTCATTATTCTTTGCAGAATGCAAACTGAAAACTGTGTTTGAGTGCCTTACCGCATTTACTACATAAGGGGTTCTGAGTGTTCTTGACAGATAACATCATGTATGTTGTGCAATGCTTCACAGAACACATAGTGTAAGGTGTAATTTGGGTACCTTTACATGGTTTATTCTATAATTATGCTTGGGATATTTTATAAGGGTTTCATTATTTTCAGTAGACTTTAAATGATACTTTGGTGGTAACTTACTGAATTTTAGCTGCACCATGCACTAATCTTAGCCAGATCTCAATGTGCTTAACCTAGCCACTTGCTATTGTACAGTCCTCCGAGAGGTTTATGTAAAACGTTAATGGCACGGAAATTAGGAAGGATATTTCAAGAAATAAAATTTGAGAATGAAATCTTATTAACTGTCTTTGATTTTATGTTTTTCAGGCAGAAATAAAAAGTGAAACAAAATTGCTTAGAACTCTAGTCAAGTTATCATTTATGGAGCCTAAAAATGGTTCACAGCCCACAGAAGTTGAACTTCGTTTCTTTGTCCGAAGTTGTCTGGTTCTACATAATTTGTGGGGTGGAGAGAGAAGTAGTGAATGGGCATCGTCACTGTGGGATTACTTCTCTAAACAGTTGGATTCTAACTTCCTTTTGCCTGGTGGTGGAGTAGAAGGCTTGGCGTGCATGAGGTAATGTTAACTTCCCTTCAGAAGTCATTTCATGTTAATTTAATCTGATCTTTTACCTGACGGATGTCAAGATTGCAGAGCTATTTTAATACTTTTTTCCATTGTCTTTTTAAAGAAATTAGATAAAGAACTAACTTATATAATGGGACCATCTGAAAGCCTTCATAAACATTAGTGTGAACTTTATATGAAGATCCTTTTCTACGTTTTTAGCATTAAAAGTATAGAAAAGAATATTTTGACAAGATTGCCTAGTTAAAGTTCTCTTATATTCTATAGGTATTTGGAAAAGAGAGTGAGGAGGAATAGAAAAATAGAAAAGCTCAAAAAGTGACCTCTCATAAAACTACATTTAGTATCTTAAAAGTCTTTTTTCGAAACACTATTTTTTAGAACTGTAAAAGCCATTTAAGCTACACAAAAGGCTCTGCAATGACTTTTGGTATTGGTTCTTATGCTTGATTATAATGGTACAAGCTTATTGAATGTTTTTTTAATTATCGTTTTAAAGATATATTACATCTAGATACCTTGTGTAAGTGAAAATATTTGAAACGTTAAGCAAGTTTACCATTCATGGAAGCTACATAATTTTCAACACTATACACAACTTTTTTTTTTCTTTAATTGTATTTTAGTATTGATGTTATAATTGATTGTTTATATTATTGATAAGGTAGACGGGCCTTTTACCCTTTTTTTCCCTGATGTATAGTATTTTAATTTCTTTTTCTTTCATTATAAACAGCAAAACTGCTGGCGGATGGTTAGAACAAGTGAAATCACGAATTCCAGACCCAGAGCTGATTGGAAAGTCTGAAAGCTCATGGCAAATATTCCTCAGGATTGTTGGTGAGTGATTTCGTTCCTTTTCACAACTGCACAGTTTGCAAGTTTCTTAACACAAACGACCTTTTTAAAACGAGGTCAATTACCCCAATTTTTATATATGATAGAGGTATGAAAGACCAACAAGATATGTTTTAAATTTAAGTACTGTAATTAGATACAATGGTACCTCGGTATACAAGTTTAATACGTTCCAGGAGCAAGTTCGTAAACCCAAATAATTTTACCAATGAGAAATAAAGGGAAATCACTCAATGCGTTTACACGTCCATAAATACGCATTGTACGCTAATTTTTAAAATCTTTGTAATATTGTATAAAGAGCAAATTATAATCCAAAACGGGAAAAATTAATATGAATTAATTCACAATAGAAAATAGAAGTATTTCCAAATTAACTCGCACTTAACCTTTGAGGAGAGTCGTGACTAGTGTACAAGAGATGAGAAAGGGGTTACTGCTTGGAGGAAGAATCTCCCTCTATGAGAACTTCTGGTAAAATATCAGGTGTTCTCTTTTGAACGGTTTTAACGACCACTAACTGAATCATTTGATTTACGTTCTTTGGACACTCATCTTTTTTATTACACTCCTGCTTTCAACTTTTACCTGAATCCTATCTAGAGATGGCTGTGTTTGTCTATCTTAAAAGGTATGAAAATGGGACATTGCATTGTTCATAAATAGACTCACTGCTTGCCCAGCCAGAGCCTTATCTCGTTGATTCATTTCTACCTAAGAATTTTTAGAGTTTCCCACATTTTCAACATCTCCCTGTCCATCCTTCTCCTCAAATGCAGCCATCTCAGCCTTCCAAGCACATTCCTGGCATGACCATAGGTCAGAGGCTGTAACATATTTTGCTATTGCAGAGAACCTTATTGATATGGAAATCCAAAGGCAGTATGAGGACTTAGTATGTCCGGGGGCAGAAGCTTTAGGATTTGTTCTCCACCAAACAACCTCCATGTGGAGTAACTGCATTTTCAAGAGGAGGGATGCAGTACTCGCTAAATGCACTAAATAAATGACTCAAAGAGATGCACCAATTATACACATATTTTCACTCTGTCTCTGTTACCTAATCCCCACAAAGACTGACAGCCGACTGCACATGCTTCCATGTATAGGCCAGGCCCTTTAAGTCTTTTCATCCCTATGGAAGACAGCTAGGAGGGTGCTGGAGTCACTGCTTTGCTCCTGTACTGGACCAAGCGATGGACACTTCCAGGGAAGAAAATTAACCATCCAGTTCAGTTCTGAGGGGGACTTCAAATCCACCAAACTAGGACAATGGTTTGCATGTTGCTTAGGAACAAATCACAATTTTTAGAGTAATTTTTATTTTTTCCTAGCTCTTTATACAATATGAGTGGAGTAGTAGTGATTTAAAAGCTCAACACAGACGACTGGAGAAATCTTACCAAGGCTCTTTGTGTCTATTAATCTACCTTCCCTCTCACCCCTGGACCGAAAGGTTAAAAGTGAGCTATTCCAGCTGTGAAAGGAGGCGGGGTTCCTCGTCTGCACCCTTCACCAGCTGTTTAATCACTTGTTAGCCAATTCCAACAACCATCTCCAGCTTGTGCTGAATTAATTTCCCTAATTTAAGGACTGGTTTGTATAGTTATTCTGATTTTTTTAGGTTTGTGAGACATGGAAATTTCAGTTAATGATGTCTTGCAATTAATGATTTACATTGGTGTCTTGAGTTCCGTTGGAAGGAGAGATTATTTTTTTTTAACTATAGGTAATATTTTAATTGTAAATATTACCTAATTTAAAATTAAAGGAATGCAATCTGTTTCTTTGCTGGATAACAACATTTCTTTCATCTTAGTCATGCCTCTCATTTGTTATTTTAACTATGAAAAGGATATTAAATTTATGTTTTATACAATAAGAAATGCTAATTGTAGATTTTATTACAGTTGGAGTTGTTCAGAGTGGGAACTTTGAGTGGAGACAGATGAGGGGTCGTATTTATTCCAAGTTCCATAGCCGTAAGGTGTCGGAGCTCTCCCCAATGGGTCTCTATAATTCCATCACTTTATTCCTTTGTTTAGCCAACACTACGGATATGGTTGATGTGGTACGTTTTCAAGCAAATGCTGTGGTGTTTTTTATTGATTAGAACTTTATTTTATAGAGTATTTAGTAATCATTATTAAACATTTCCCTTTTGCAATCTGATTCAAATGACGCATATTTATTATTTATTGCAAAGTTTAGAAATTGGCAAATTTCTGTTTTTGTATGACTTTTAAGAATTTTGTAAATTAATCTTGAATTGATGTGATAGGCAAATAGTTAACCTTATGAGTGTGAACTTCTCAAACTTACAAACATTTTTTAACTTTTCAGACTGATAAACTTTGTGAATTGTTCTATAAGAAAGATTTAAGAGCCAACAAATCCAAAGTATTGTGGCATGGATTCTTGACGGCATTCTTGCTGTTAGTGGAATCCGGTTGCAACATAACTTCAGTTAGCGAAAAGTTCATCTCGCTCGTCACTTCTGGATGTCAGACCTACATAACATCAAATGATGCTATGCATAAAAGGTATGTATGAAATTATTACAACCATTTTGCTTAGTAAAGTGGGAAAGCCTAAGATTCATTGTGACTGTCCCTTTCACTAATTAAGGTAGGCTATTTGGGCAACTGCATAATACATGAACTCTCAAGGACCCTGGATTCCAAGCAGATAAGAACATATATATATGTGTCTAGTTGATAAAAAGATCTGTTTGTTCCTACACATATACAAACTTTTCATATTTTGAAATAGAGAACGTGTCTTCAGCATAAGTGGAACTACCGTGGAATTCCTTTACGAGGTAAATAACGACGGGGCCCCTCCACCTGTTGGGAGCATGTCTCTTTTAGTCTTCAGCCATAACGAGTATTGACATACACCAATGTCCCTGTATACGAAGATTTTATGAATGAGTATTCAAAGATACGAATACCGTGTAAAGTAATTTTGTCCCATGCCTCGATTTGCACACCAAAAGTTCTAAGTTACGAATATCTTGATCGATAATTTGTAACTAGAAGTATTATTAATTTTAGAATTATTATTGTATACGCATCGGAACAAATGACAAATTTTAGAAGTAATTTGTATTTTTCCTAGCTATATAAACTTCAACAACCCCTCTCAGTCTTAAGGCAAGGGTCATAAGTGATTTGTTACCGACATGGTTAACTCTCACCACCTATCATTAACTACAGCGTTGATGAATTCAGCAGCTGTTCTAGCTCTGCTAAAGACATCTCCTATTTTAAAGGACTTCGGTTTGTATATCTAGGAAAAATATTTATTAATTTTGAAATTTATTATATATCTAGTCCTTGAATTTTTAATCAAATATCATTTTGTCATGCTATCATTATTCCTATTTCATCAATATTTTCTTTTTCTCATGTGCATTTAGTCAAAGTAAATTTTAATTGTATCTATTATTATTATTCATGAACTTTTCACATAAGCTTTATCCTTTACAGGGTTAGATGTAAAAAGGCTTTGTTTCCCCCTTTCTATCCTGTACCCCTTTTGCCTGAACTGTCCGGTTTAGGTCTTCACATGTCTCCTTCTAATTTCCTATTTGTGTCATGATTTTTAGACCAACTGTTCATCATCCTCTCTCATCACGTTTCCAAACCATCTCTGTCTCTAAGATCAGTACTTCAGTCCCCTACCTCTCTTGCATTTATGTTATAATCTTTTCACTGTATACGTGCCGTGAATCTTGGCATTCTACTCTCATTCAATTTTAGGGTATCCATTATCTTTTTTATACCCACATTTCTGCTTTACATAATAGCAGCGGTCATATATACTAATCTTAAGTCTTTTCTCCTCTAGCTAATGTGACATTACTATGTACCAGTTGTCAACTCTGTTGATCTCTCTTCTATAGCTACTCTTCTTACTTCCTTCTCAACTCCTGCATCTCAGTTCATTGCAATCCTGAGGTGAGTAATGCTCTCCTTCCAAGGTGTGCTTATCTACCACAACAGGGTTCTCAACTTCCCTCTCCTTCCCTTTTGCTCTTGTTTTACTTTCGAGACCTGTCCAATGAATTCATAATCCCTGATCTAAATATTGATTTCTGACACTGTTGTTCAGTTAGCTATTTGTGCTTGCTATATAAAATGTTTATTTCATAATTCTGATTATCTTTCCATTCCTATCTTTGTAGACTATACCATCCACCACTTACTACTAAGTATTCATTTGATTCTAATAATTTTGCGTTTTCCTTCACAAAGGCTCAATAAAACACAGAATTCTATAATTTTTATTTTTATTACCAAATTGTGGGATGATCTTCCCAATCAAATAGTTGAATTTGGGAAACTTCAGAAGCTCAATCTTTGTCCAAATGCTTTATTGTTTAGCCTACCAAGCACACAGAACTACTGATTTAGGTAAATAGGTGAAATACAATAACTTGAAATTATTACATGTTCGTTGTATGTGCAGTGGGATCCTTTATTATTATTATTATTATTATTATTATTATTATTACTTGCTAAGCTACAACCCTAGTTGGAAAAGCAGGATGCTATAAGCCCAGTGGCTCCAACAGGGAAAATAAATTAGCTCAGTGAGGAAAGGAAAAAAGGAAAAGGAAATATTTTAAGAAGAGTAACAACAATAAATATCTCCTATATAAACTATAAAAACTTTAATTGACAATCAAATTTATGTGGTTGTTTGTGTTTTTTTTTTACTAAATGGGCCAATGGGCTTGTAAGGTAAAGTTTTTCATATGGTCCCCTTTTACCAAAATTTTATACCACCAGTCATTCTACATGATTTTGTAATATATCCTTTTAGTAAGTTGCTTCTAGAATCACAAACATCCATATTATAGATGAAAAAAATAATGTTTTATTTTTTTACTTATTTCCAGAGACTGGGGTCAGGTTATCATATTGCTTGCAGACGGTATACAGGAGATATTTGAGAACAGCAATGATCTTACTTTGGGCCAGCATTCTCTCTTATGTAAGTACTGTATAATGCAGAGCATTAAAGTTTTTGCTAGAATAAGCAATCTGTCGGTAACATCTTGATCCATGATATCCATATAGAATTTTGTTTTGAATGTTAGTGTTTCAAACTTTCATAGATACTGTTTAAAAGATCCTCTTTAGTCATTATAGTATTATCTTTATAATTATTCATACAGTAGACATATAAACTGACAAAAACTTCATGATCTTGCTAAGCAAATTCCTATTAGTATTAGCTACAAGCCCAAGTCCGACAGGGAAAATTAGCCCAGTGAAGAAAGGAAATAAACTATATGAGAAGTAATAAAAAATGTAAAATATCTTTAGATCAGTATTAATAATGAAATAGATCTGTCCTGTATAAGCAATGCAACAAGCTTGTTTTCTAAGCTAAACTACGTACTTTTGTACATAGTATGAAAAGTAATGGGTCGAAAACATAACCCTGAGGAACACCAGATGTTACATTCCTATACTCACTACGGTAGTCATCAACAATAACCCTACAATCTATTACTTAAAAATTCAATAAAGATGCTAAGAAAAGACCCACTGTTTGAGTTTGGAAACAAGGGCCTCATAATTGACACAGTTAAGGTACCGCTAAATTAAGGAATCATAAAAACTTCCTGACCATAATCAAGGGATTTCTGTACAGCATTGGAAATTGTACGAAGGGCATCACATGCCCCTACTGAATAAAAAGCCATTATTAGAAAAAAAAAGAGCCAAAAAAAATTGGTAAAATATTGATAAAGCTATGGTAAATAGATAACTGAGAAAAGATGTACTAGGTCCTAAGTACAGGTTTATCTGTATAACTTTTTATATATAGCTTTATCCTTTATTTTATTGTTTATCTAAAGTACAGTATTGTGATTTGATTGATTAATTTAACAAGTTCTCTTAGCAAAGTCATCTACAGTAGAACCCTCGACATTGAGAAAAGTACAACTCCTTTGCTTCTGTAGTAAATACTGTATATGCCAAAATAACTGGAGAATCTGTATGCTGAGGAAAATCTCACTTTTAAATTTCAACTAGAATTGAAGAATGTAGTGGAGAAAAAAATTATGGTTTTCAATGTTTTCAGTTGCATTGAAACTGGATTGCTCCAAAGTTGTTGAATCAGACATGTACAGTACTGTACTTCCGAAAATGCAGAGTAGGCTAAAGATTCAAGATATGGAAAGACAGGCTCACTTTATGGTATTGTGTGCCAAGCACAGTGCATTAGGCTAACAACCTGTAACCAAAAAAATGAAGACAATACAGTACCCACATGACTACTCGTCGCTCAAAAAATAAAAAAGGGATTTTGACAAAGGAAAAATCTATTTCTGGGCGAGGAACCTGTGTCGCCCAGTGAAATGCTCCTCTAGCACCATTTCTAAGACATAGTTATTGCTAATTATACCAGAGAAAAAAAGGATGCATGGAATGCCAGGAATAAAACCCAGCTCGCTCACTCTATGAGTGTCGGTATAGTAAACAGGGGCGTGATAGAACCACGACCATAGGTCCCTCACCAATTAGACCTCTCCCTCATCAACATCCCCCGGAACAACGAGGTGCCATCCTGCACCCGTCTGCTGCCTCCTAATACGACTACAGTGAACCCTCGCTACTTCGCGGTTCGACCATCGCGGATTCACCACTTCGCGGATTTTTTCCATAACCCATATATATACAGTAATATATATATATATATATATATATATATATATATGTATGCATGTATTTATGTATATATGTAGGTATGTATGTGTATACATATAAATATATATATATATATATATATACACACACACACACATATATATATATATATATATATATATATATATATATATATATATATATATATATATATATATATATATATATATATATATATATATATATATATCTAAAGTAGGAAGATGTGATGTAGTTCTAAGGGAAAAGTATGGGAAATATGTCTGGGTAATAAGCAAAGCTCTACCTCCAGTTTGTTTCTACATTATGATCAGAGATAATGTAAACAAAACATTGGTTGCCATTTTTTATCGTGCTTTATAGCATGTTTAGGAAATGCATGATATAAAATCACCTTTAATATTTGTGCCTGTTTTAGTTTAGGGTACTGTAGTACATGCATTAAGTGTTCTGTCCATTAAAGGGTAGTTTGTTAACAGTACTACGTACAAGGGAAGGTTTTAAAAGTCTGAATATACATGTTGAATAAATAGGTAAATATGGTGTCACTACTTCGCGGATTTTCACCTATCGCGGCCGCGACTGGAACCTATCTACCGCGATAAACGAGGGTTCACTGTATCCTTCACCACACCCTTAGCTCATTCCTCCACAGCACCAAAAATTGCTAGCATTACTATAATTCTGTTCTATGAGGGATTTGACTAAAACTTCTATCCGAAAGTAAAGAAATATTGAGGGTCTTGTTGAGTCTGAAATATAAATTCCCTTTGGGGTTTATCATTGCAGTCTCATGATCAAATGATGAGTTACTGTGTCGGGGCACGTTCACTTGGCTAGTGAACTTCAGTAAATCATTCACCATTGTAGATGCAGTAACATTTATATAAGCTGTAGTGGTTGAAATAAGCCAAAAGTTGGAAGTAAACATTCTAAGCCATAATGGCATAGGGACATTAACCTGTTAAGCGTCCCCCATGGACCAGGTTGCCGCTAACGTACCGTCACGCTTTTTTTGCCCTGAGCGGTCATTTCACTAATGATAATTTTTCAAAGTTAATATCATTTCTTTATGCTTATAATTCGTATTTATAGTTAAAAGAAGGGATATTAATTAAATAGTAGAGTAAAAAAAAAACAATTAATACTACTATTTCATTTCAAATGGCTACATCCTGTAATACTGAATATTCTAATGGGTTCTTTTTATCTTCAATCGTAAATCTTACACTGGGATAAGCAACAAAAGTAAAGGGATAAGTCTCCCCCCCCCCACTCTCTCTCTCTCTCTCTCTCTCTCTCTCTCTCTCTCTCTCTCTCTCCATATCGTTTCCTGTATTATTTTCAAATATGTACATTATTTATCAACTTTATTCAACCTCTCTCTCTCTCTCTCTCTCTCTCTCTCTCTCTCTCTCTCTCTCTCTCTCTCTCTCTCTCTCTCGCGGCGTTTCCTTTCCTATATAGTTTTGTGAAATCTCGTTGTCCAGTCATTCGGTAATGAGAAGTCATTTTCGCTTTCGGCATCGAAAGAAAACTTTGTTTCTTCAATATACTCATCACTGGAGGATTCAGAACTAGTGCTCTCATTATCAAATTCCTCAACAAGAATATCATTTATTTCATCTAAAGAAATAAACTTCCTCTTTAGACCGTTCATTACAAAAGGAACAACAAACAACCACTTCGGCATGAACGCCCGAAGCGCACTGATAGGAAACCAGTTTTCTAACATCAAGCTACCTTCAGAAAAATAGTTGCCAGACATCATAGAAGTTCCTATTTACAGCCCCCATATGCTGAGAGTGTTGCCAAGTGGTGATCCTATACTTACTATACGAGTAAACGTAATATCACGAGACTGACGGCTTGAAAAAGGCAATTAAAGTCATGAACGGAATATGCAGTTGAAGGCGGTACCGAGTAGATCGTGGTGAACGGTTTATCACGTGGGTGACGCTTAACAGGTTAATGACCGTTCAAAGGCTTTCTTTTGAATTTTAAGAGTGAGAAAATCCTTTTGATAATAAGAGAACCTAATGGAGAAAGATTTGTCGTCATGAGTAAGGAGAAGGTGGAAAATTTTTTGAATGATCACAATGGCCATATACTGTACTAGAAAATCCATGATTTTAGATACAAGTATTCCTAATTATCAAAGAATATTTTTGTATCAGTAGAAAATTATGAAATGGATTATGCTATTTTTTCCCCGTACAGTACTTGTTTAATGATAAATTTGTAATACTAATTATTATTCTATCTTGCATGGAATATTTTATATACCACGCAATTTATTGATATTTTATATTAACAGGTAAGGGGCTCGGTTCTGTCTTACAAAATGGCGGAATATCAGAGAGGAATGCCATATTACTTGCAATTAATTCCGCATTGAATAAAGTCCTGAGTAATGCAGAGAAATTCCATTGCCTTGCAGGTAATATTTTACAGTAGTTTAGAAAATTTATAGATTCATTTCTGATATATACATATATTATATAATTTTGCATTCCGTTTTATGCATGACTTTTTATTTGTATTTCTATTTTTGCTGTATATTTTTTATTGATTATGGTATTATTTATTTTCTTCCAGCTCGTGCAGGAATGGATATTATTGACACAATCGGGACGGAGTTTGGTAACTTCATAAAGTCTAAGGCTGCCTTAGGTACGCCCCCTGCCATTTTAGGGCCGGTTGCAGCTTCTCTCACATTTGGTTTGGCCTTGTATAATCAGAATAACTTTGATAGAAATAGGGAATCTGCCGCCGGACTTTTTACCTACTTTACAAACATTGAAGCTGTTAATGTCACGTAAGTTTTTAGGGCTGGAAAAGTATCATACTTTAGTATTCAAAAGGTGTTGAAATGTAATGGAATTACATATGTAAAATAAGTTTTCAAACAGATTGCAAACCCTTTTAGTTTCACGGGTGCATGAATGACCCACGAGCGTGAACCAGTTGCTGAATAGTTACTAAGGAAGGAAAGTGGGATTTAATAAATATGTGATAATCCTCTAACATTCTTGATTGTATGTATTTTAGTATAAAGTATACATTAAATTGTCAAGGTAGTTTGACCATGTAGAGAGAATGGAAAATGGCTCCCTACAGAAGAAGGTAATGAACGCAAGTGTTGATGGGAGAAGTACAAGAGGAAGGCCAAGGTTTGGGTGGATGGGTGAAGAAAGCTCTGGGTAATAGGAGGATAGATGTGAGAGAGACAAAAGAGCTTGCTAGAAATGGGAATGAATGGCGAGCGTTTGTGACGCAGTTCTGATAGGCCCTGCTACCTGCTGACGTAGGGGCAGTAGGGGATTCCGCATATGAAGCTACATTGTTGTGGATAACGGGGGAGTTTGGGCTGTGGCACCCTAGCAGTACCAACCAAATGGCTGAATCCATCGTCAGGCCTGGAGAAACGAAGAGAAGAAAAATTCCCTTGGTGTTATTGGTACAGATGCAAACTCGTTCTTAGTTTTGTATTATTCTTACAAATTGGTAATGTAGTTAATAAATGTCTGCTATCAGGTCACCACTTATGGACATAGAAGTGACCAATGCAATATTAGCAGTTTACCATCTTTTACAATCTGCATTATAATATTAAGCATTTTTATGTCAACTTTTATTTTTGAGTTTATTTGCATGATGCGAGTTCTCTCTATTCTCTTGTGCCTTGTACTCTATCAGTAAAAGTTTTAGCTCTTTCTCTCTTAACTCCTGTTCCATAGTTCAATGTGCATCCAGGGTAACAGAAAAGTTCTAATAACAGTCCATTGTTACCGATGACGACATCATAGCTCAATGTTTTGGCTCACTTAAATACACTAAAATAGACCTTGCTGAAATTGGAGTCTATCTAATACATTTTTTTCAATATTAAACTTAGCCGGTGATTATATAAGCTGCAGCTCTGCTGCCCGACAGAAAAACTCTACGGTCAAAATACACCAGCGATCGCTATGCAGGTAGGGGGTGTACATCAACAGCGCCATCTGTCGAGCAGGTACTCAAGTACTCCATGTAAACACAGAACCAATTTTCTCTCTGTCGTGCCACCGGCAAGACCTACTAAATTCGCTGTTGCTTACTGGATTGGTTTTCACAGATTTTGGTGAAGTACACATTTCTAGTTATTAGCTTTCGCTTTGCAGAGGTTATCTTCAATACATCCTTGCTTTCTTTTATTGATTTTGGATTATTTGTTGACAACTTTAGATAGATTTTGAATTCCCCTTTGACTAATTCAAGATAGCTGACCCTTCTCAAGTCCCTAAATACAGAAAGTGTAGTGCTAGGGACTGTTCAAGGCGTCTTCCGAAGGCCTCTATCGATCCGCACACCGTTTGTTCCAATTGTCGGGATAAAGCCTGTCAATTGGAAGATCGATGTGAGGAATGCGTTGGGCTTTCGGAATTCGATTTTCTCGAATTCCAGAAATATTCACGTAGGCTAGAGAGAGATAGAGTCAGGAGAAGTTCATCTCGCTCCGTTGATATTTCCTCTCCTCATGCCCCACAACCTTTTCCTTCCCCTGTAGTGGTTGCTCCTGATCCCCCTTCTAGCACTCAACAACCTTCGATGGCAGATATGATGCGTGCCATCCAGGCTCTGGGTGAGAGAGTCGAGTCATTGGCGAGTGACCGTAACCAACTCATGGCAGACGTCAAGGAGTTGAAGGGTAAGAGTGCAGTGGGTAGTGACAAAGTGAGTGGTAGTGTTGTGGAAAGTGTTGTGGATAGTGTTGCGCTTGAGGGTTCGTCTGTTCGTGCCTGTCGTCCTCCTAGTCCGGGACCTCTTGCAAGCTCCCAAGCCCAGGGGAGAAGCAATGTCGTACGACCAAAGGGTTCGAGAGGCTTTAATCAGCGAACAGACGTTCCCTCCGTGGTTTCGGACGTATCTATCCAAGATCGTCCCACCCACAAGAAGACGAGAGAGCCCATTTATTCCTCGTCTGCGGAAAATGTTTCTCGGAAGAAACAATGGACCAAGGTCTCACGGCCTCTTAAACGCAAGTCGGTCCCTTCCGCGCAAGTCCAACGGCCCAGTTGTAGCCACTGGGTCAGTTCGGACTCGCTGCAGTCTTCCGATGACTGCACACCTCCTAAGAGAGGCAAAGCGGTACCGCATCAGGCAGTAACACCGTCTGTTGCCGCACCTGCTACTGTAGACCCTAAGTGGTCTTTGCTGCAGACCATGCAGACTCAGTTGACGTCTTTAATGCAGGACTTTCGTGCGGAGAAGGTTGACGCTGCACCAACTGCTAGCCTACAACCACCTACGGTTGTGCGTCCAGTGGACGCTGAGGCTACCTTCTCCCGCACTCCAGCTGTGAGAGTCCCGCCACCCATGCGCTGCCAGCCGCATGTTGACGTTCAGCGACGCACGGAACCCTCCGTTGACGTTCGCGAGTTACAACAACAACCTAAGTTGTTTTGTTTTGACGCTGTGCGTCAACTTCCGCAACCCAGTGTGGTTACCACTACTCGCCCACAGCAGACTAGACAGTCAGGAGTAGACGCTTTGCGCCCCTGCGCTGCTATGGTAGTTGCCAGCTCACAGACTGGGCAACAGTTCCATGACGTTGCGTCCGGTGCAGTCACGCATGCACCCGTGCTGCCGGACTCAGTTGACCAGCCAACTCCTACTCCTTTGCCGCTTCCTCCTCAGTATTCAGATGATGGACTCTCTGATGATGACGACGCTGCACACATTGACGACCCGCATACGGACTTCGACGAACCCAAGACCACGCCTCCCTCCTTGGACTTTAGAAAAGTTCTTGCACTGTTCAGGGAGATGTATCCTGATCAGTTTGTTTCTGCGGCCCCACGCTCACCTCCATCTGAGTTCGCTTTAGGCACGCAGTCATCCGCGCCTGCCTTTACGAAGCTCGTCCTCGCCCGCTCGTCTAAGAGAGCTTTAAGAGTGTTGGGAGAATGGTTGCAGTCCAAAAAGCACCTTGGGAAGACAGCATTCACGTTTCCCCCTGCGAAACTCTCTTCCAGATCAAGCGTCTGGTATGCCACGGGAGAAGTTCTCGGCTTGGGAGTTCCTGCCTCTGCCCAGGGCGACTTCTCAAGCCTAGTAGACTCTCCCCGCAGGCTAGCCATGAGACGCTCCAAGATTTGTTGGACTCCTTCAGACTTAGACCATCTGATGAAAGGCGTGTTCAGAGCCTTCGAGGTTTTTAACTTTTTGGACTGGTGTTTGGGAGCGTTGAGCAGGAAGATCTCCCCTTCTGACAAGGATACTTCCATGCTCATTATGTCCTGCATGGACAAGGCCATACGGGACGGTTTCAGTGAGCTTGCGGCTTCGTTCGTTTCCGGGGTCCTCAAGAAACGGGAAAACCTTTGCTCCTTCTTGTCAGCCGGAGTAACACAGTTTCAGAGATCAGAACTTATGTTTGCTCCTCTCTCAAAGTGCCTTTTCCCAGAAGAGTTGATAAAGGAGATTGCTGCCTCCTTGATTCAAAAAGACACGCATGACCTGGTTGCGTCATCTGCTCGCAAAGCCACCCCTTTGCCTACCGTGTCTAGACCCAGGATGGACACTCCAGCGTCCAGGTTCATTCCGCCCTTTCGTGGCAGAGCCTCCAGCAGAGGAGGTGCTCGTGCTGAAGGGAGACGCGGGATTAAGAAGAAAGGTACCAAGTCCTTTAAGGGCAGAGTCTGACTGCCACATTCTTCAGACAGCAGTGGGAGCCAGACTCAAGAACTTCTGGCGGTCTTGGGAGAAAAGGGGCGCAGATGCACAATCTGTGAAGTTGCTCAGAGAAGGGTACAAGATCCCGTTTATACGCAAACCCCCTCTAGCAACGTCGCCCATCGACCTCTCTCCCAGGTACAGAGAGGAGGACAAGAGACTAGCTTTGAAGCAAGAGGTGTCCCTCTTACTAGAAAAGGGAGCGGTAGTCAAAGTCCGGGACCATCAATCCCCGGGCTTCTACAACCGTCTCTTCTTAGTGGTAAAGAAGACAGGAGGGTGGAGGCCGGTGCTAGACGTCAGTGCTCTGAATGTCTTTGTCACAAAGCAGACGTTCGCCATGGAGACGACAAAGTCTGTTCTAGCAGCGGTCAGGAAGGAAGACTGGATGGTCTCTTTAGACCTAAGGGACGCTTACTTTCACGTCCCCATCCACCCAGATTCCCAACCTTATCTAAGGTTCGTTTACGGGAAGGTTGTCTACCAATTTCAAGCCCTGTGCTTTGGCCTAAGCACGGCTCCTCTTGTCTTTACGAAACTGATGAGGAATATTGCCAAATTCCTGCATTTAGCGGACATCAGAGCCTCCCTCTATTTGGACGACTGGCTTCTAAGAGCTGCTTCAAGTCGTCGCTGTCTGGAGAATCTAAAGTGGACTCTAGATCTGACCAAGGAATTGGGTCTCCTGGTCAATATGGAAAAGTCCCAACTGGTCCCATCCCAAACTATAGTGTACTTAGGGATGGAGATTCACAGTCAAGCTTTTCGGGCTTTTCCGTCGGCCCCCAGAACAAGTCAAGCCCAAGGATGCATCCAGAACATGCTAAAGAAGGACCGATGTTCAGTCAGACAGTGGATGAGTCTGATAGGGACGCTTTCATCCCTGGAACAGTTCATCGCGTTAGGGAGACTGCACCTCCGTCCCCTTCAATTTCACTTAGCTGTGCACTGGAAAAAGGACAAGACGCTAGAAGCGGTCTCGATCCCCATTTCCGAGAAGATGAAGTCATCACTGACTTGGTGGAAGGACAATATCCACCTCAGAGAGGGTCTGCCCCTGGCTGTTCAGACCCCCAACCACGTTCTCTTCTCGGACGCATCGGACACGGGCTGGGGTGCGACATTAGACGGTCGGGAATGCTCGGGATCTTGGAACTCGAATCAAAGAACGTTACATATCAACTGCAAGGAGCTACTGGCAGTTCATATGGCCTTGAAAAGCTTCAAGTCCCTCCTTCTAGGCAAGGTGGTGGAGGTGAACTCAGACAACACCACGGCCTTGGCGTACATCTCCAAACAAGGAGGGACCCATTCTATGACGTTGTACGAGATCGCAAGGGACCTCCTCACTTGGTCAAGAGATCTAAACCTTTCTCTAGTAACGAGGTTCATTCAAGGCAACATGAATGTTATGGCGGACTGCCTCAGTCGGAAGGGTCAAATCATCCCAACAGAATGGACCCTATACAAGGATGTGTGCAAGAGACTATGGGCCACATGGGGCCAACCTACCATAGATCTCTTTGCAACCTCGATGACCAAGAGGCTCCCAAATTATTGCTCGCCAATCCCGGATCCAGCAGCAGTTCATATAGATGCCTTTCTACTGGATTGGTCCCATCTAGACCTTTATGCATTCCCCCCGTTCAAGATTGTCAACAAGGTACTGCAGAAGTTCGCCTCTCACGAAGGGACAAGGTTGACGTTAGTTGCTCCCCTCTGGCCCGCGAGAGAATGGTTCACCGAGGTACTTCAATGGCTGGTGGACGTTCCCAGAACTCTTCCTCTAAGAGTGGACCTTCTACGTCAGCCACACGTAAAGAAGGTACACCCAAGCCTCCACGCTCTTCGTCTGACTGCCTTCAGACTATCGAAAGACTCTCGAGAGCTAGAGGCTTTTCGAAGGAGGCAGCCAGGGCGATTGCTAGAGCAAGGAGGACATCCACTCTTAGAGTCTACCAGTCGAAGTGGGAAGTCTTCCGAAGCTGGTGCAAGTCAGTATCAGTATCCTCAACCAGTACCTCTGTAACCCAAATAGCTGACTTCCTTTTATACCTGAGGAAGGAAAGATCTCTTTCAGCTCCCACAATCAAAGGTTACAGAAGCATGTTGGCAACAGTCTTCCGTCACAGAGGCTTAGATCTTTCCAACAACAAAGATCTACAGGACCTCCTTAAGTCTTTTGAGACCTCGAAGGAGCGTCGTTTGGCTACACCAGGTTGGAATTTAGACGTGGTACTAAGATTCCTTATGTCAGAAAGGTTCGAGCCACTACAATCAGCCTCCTTTAAAGATCTCACTTTAAAGACCCTTTTCCTCGTCTGCTTAGCAACAGCTAAAAGAGTCAGTGAGATACACGCCTTCAGCAGGAACATCGGATTTTCATCTGAAACGGCTACATGTTCTTTACAGCTTGGTTTTCTAGCCAAAAACGAACTACCTTCTCGTCCTTGGCCGAAATCGTTCGATATTCCAAGCCTTTCTAATTTGGTTGGAAATGAACTAGAAAGAGTCTTATGCCCTGTTAGAGCTCTTAAGTTCTATTTAAGACGAACTAAACCTTTACGAGGACAGTCAGAAGCTTTATGGTGTGCTATTGAGAAACCTTCTTTACCTATGTCAAAGAATGCAGTTTCCTATTATATCAGACTGTTGATACGAGAAGCTCATTCCCATCTGAATGAGGGAGACCATGCTTTGCTGAAGGTAAGGACACATGAAGTTAGAGCTGTCGCAACTTCAGTGGCCTTTAAACAAAATAGATCTCTGCAGAGTATAATGGACGCAACCTATTGGAGAAGCAAGTCAGTGTTCGCGTCTTTTTATCTTAAAGATGTCCAGTCTCTTTACGAGAACTGCTACACCCTGGGACCATTCGTAGCAGCGAGTGCAGTAGTGGGTGAGGGCTCAACCACTACATTCCCCTAATTCCATAACCTTTTTTAATCTTTCTCTTGAAATGTTTTTTATTGTTGTTTTTGGGTTGTCCGGAAGGCTAAGAAGCCTTTCGCATCCTGGTTGATTTGGCGGGTGGTCAAATTCTTTTCTTGAGAAGCGCCTAGATTAGAGGTTTTGATGAGGTCCTTTAGTATGGGTGGCAACCCTTGATACTTCAGCTCCTAGGAGTCGCTCAGCATCCTAAGAGGATCGCGAGGCTCAGTAAGGAAGACGTACTTAAAAAGGCAGAGTAATTGTTCAAGTCGACTTCCTTACCAGGTATTTATTTATTTTATGTTTGTTATTTTGAATAACTGCTAAAATGTAATACAAAATACTTAGCTCATAATAATGTAAACACGTAATGCTGGTCTCTACCCACCCCCCTGGGTGTGAATCAGCTTATATAATCACCGGCTAAGTTTAATATTGAAAAATGTTATTTTTATTAATAAAATAAATTTTTGAATATACTTACCCGGTGATTATATATTAAAGGACCCTCCCTTCCTCCCCAATAGAGACCCAGTGGACCGAGGAGAAAATTGGTTCTGTGTTTACATGGAGTACTTGAGTACCTGCTCGACAGATGGCGCTGTTGATGTACACCCCCTACCTGCATAGCGATCGCTGGCGTATTTTGACCGTAGAGTTTTTCTGTCGGGCAGCAGAGATGCAGCTTATATAATCACCGGGTAAGTATATTCAAAAATTTATTTTATTAATAAAAATAACATTTTAAGCCCTTGAATGCAGGTATTTTATTTTATAAACTCTGATGGTGAATAATCTTTTAGGACATCATATATTAAATGCTGATGGCAACTAACTTATAATGATAGCCTGTCTCATTACAGTACAGTGCCGAACGTAGATATACTATACTAGTTTATAAACCCTAACAGTGATTATGTTTGATGATAATTTCCAATAATGTGTGGAATTTTTTTTTTCTTTTACAAACCTATTAGAGTTTTTGTTAACCTGCATATCTTGTATTTTATTCTTCTTTTCTAATTAGTTTACTTAATGTCACATGATATTTGCATTTTCAATTTTTTTTTTCATATGTATGCTTTAAAATTTTATTTTTAAACAGGTTTTCTCAGCAGTACCTTCATTCATTGTTGTCAGAGCCAAACTGTATAAGGAAACTCGGCCAAGTATACCCTGACTATGAGCCACGTTTAGTAACAAATTGGCTCTCGGCTCTTGTGACTTTTGGTGACACGGAAGAACTTCTAGCCTTGACATCTCTCATTACAAGCCTTCCAGGAGTTTCTGAAGTTATTAGCAAACCTCACAGTTGTCCATTCACAACTGCCAAGGCATTTGTTAAAGGCATTGGGAAAAAGTTTTCAGATATGAATGTAAGTTTCAAGCACTGTTTTATTTTGTTTGGTAAATTCGTTAGTCTTGATTTCTGTCTTCTTCATACAGTAACTTTTGATATTTTTTAAATGACTTTCTAGTTAGGGTGTAAATTCTTTTGGTTTGGAGGTAACAGGTGGACATAGGAGTCCAAGTACTATGTTTTATTTTGTTTGGTAAATGAGTTAGTCTTGATTTTTGTCTTCTTCATACAGTAACTTTTGATATTTTTTAAATGACTTTCTAGTTAAGGTTTAAATTCTTTTGGTTTGGAGGTACAGTTGGAAATGGGAGTCCCTGGCAAACCTTGCTCAGAAGAAATGCACCCTGTCACACCCTTACTTCACACTGAGTAACAGAACAAATAGTTTAGGGAGAGATGACAGAGGTGGTTGGCTGGGCTAAACACAGGAACTCGCCACGCAGTTAGGGTGTGGTCGGGTGCTTTTCTTCAGAGCAAAGTGTACCAGTAATTCCTGTGTCTAACTGTGCATACTTAAATATTCCATTGAGAGTAGCCTGAGAAAGTATAACATCATAAATACGTATCATACTAGCATAATATTAAAACCTGTGTTATAACCCTTTCACCAGAACTTAAACGAGCGCTTCGAATATCGTGATGAAGCAGTGAAGTACTTTTCTTCTCTAGACAAAGCTTTTGGAGCTCTGCTTAAAAAGCTCCCACTTCCAGAATATCTCTCCTCTGCCATGGATTTATATGCCTCCATCATATATTACTGTCATTCAGTTATATATGTAAAGGTAAGTCAGTACATTGTATACTTTGTCATAGATGATCCATCCATATACCAAGGCACTTCCCCCAATTTTGGGGGGTAGCCGACACCAACAATGAAACAAAACAAAAAGGGGACCTCTACTCTCTATGTTCCTTCAGCCTTCAGCCTAATCAGGGACTCAACCGAGTTCAGCTGGTACTGCTAGGGTGCCACAGCCCAACCTCCCACATTTCCACCACAGATGAAGCTTCATAATGCTGACTCCCCTACTGCTGCTACCTCCGCGGTCATCTAAGGCACCGGAGGAAGCAGCAGGGCCTACTGGAACTGCGTCACAATTGCTCGCCATTCATTCCTATTTCTAGCACGCTCTCTTGCCTCTCTCACATCTATCCTCCTATCACCCAGAGCTTTCTTCACACCATCCATCCACCCAAACCTTGGCCTTCCTCTTGTACTTCTCCCATCAACTCTTGCATTCATCACCTTCTTTAGCAGACAACCATTTTCCATTCTCTCAACATGGCCAAACCACCTCAACACATTCATATCCACTCTAGCCGCTAACTCATTTCTTACACCCGTTCTCTCCCTCACCACTTCGTTCCTAACCCTATCTACTCGAGATACACCAGCCATACTCCTTAGACACTTCATCTCAAACACATTCAATTTCTGTCTCTCCATTACTTCTATTCCCCACGACTCCGATCCATACATCACAGTTGGTACAATCACTTTCTCATATAGAACTCTCTTTACATTCATGCCCAACCCTCTATTTTTTACTACTCCCTTAACTGCCCCCAACACTTTGCAACCTTCATTCACTCTCTGACGTACATCTGCTTCCACTCCACCATTTGCTGCAACAATAGACCCCAAGTACTTAAAATGATCCACCTCCTCAAGTAACTCTCCATTCAACATGACATTCAACCTTGCACCACCTTCCCTTCTCGTACATCTCATAACCTTACTCTTACCCACATTAACTCTCAACTTCCTTCTCTCACACACCCTTCCAAATTCTGTCACTAGTCGGTCAAGCTTCTCTTCTGTGTCTGCTACCAGTACAGTATCATCCGCAAACAACAACTGATTTACCTCCCATTCATGGTCATTCTCGCCTACCAGTTTTAATCCTCGTCCAAGCACTCGAGCATTCACCTCTCTCACCACTCCATCAACATACAAGTTAAACAACCACGGCGACATCACACATCCCTGTCTCAGCCCCACTCTCACCGGAAACCAATCACTCACTTCATTTCCTATTCTAACACATGCTTTACTACCTTTGTATAAACTTTTCACTGCTTGCAACAACCTTCCACCAACTCCATATAACCTCATCATATTCCACATTGCTTCCCTATCAACTCTATCATATGCTTTCTCCAGATCCATAAACGCAACATACACCTCCTTACCTTTTGCTAAATATTTCTCGCATATCTGCCTAACTGTAAAAATCTGATTCATACAACCCCTACCTCTTCTAAAACCACCCTGTACTTCCAAAATCGCATTCTCTGTTTTATCCTTAATCCTATTAATCAATACTCTACCATACACTTTTCCAACTACACTCAACAAACTAATACCTCTTGAATTACAACACTCATGCACATCTCCCTTACCCTTATATAGTGGTACAATACATGCACAAACCCAATCTACTGGTACCATTGACAACACAAAACACATATTAAACAATCTCACCAACCATTCAAGTACAGTCACACCCCCTTCCTTCAACATCTCAGCTTTCACACCATCCATACCAGATGCTTTTCCTACTCTCGTTTCATCTAGTGCTCTCCTCACTTCATCTATTGTAATCTCTCTCTCATTCTCATCTCCCATCACTGGCACCTCAACACCTGGAACAGCAATTATATCTGCCTCCCTATTATCCTCAACATTCAGCAAACTTTCAAAATATTCCGCCCACCTTTTCCTTGCCTCCTCTCCTTTTAACCACCTTCCATTTCCATCTTTCACTGTCTCTTCAATTCTTGCGCCAGCCTTCCTTACTCTCTTCACTTCTTTCCAAAACTACTTCTTATTCTCTTCATATGACTGACCCAATCCCTGACCCCACCTCAGGTCAGCTGCCCTCTTTGCCTCACGTACCTTGCGCTTTACTTCCACCTTTTTCTCTATATTTTTCATACTTCTCTATACTATTACTCTGCAGCCATTCTTCAAAAGCCCTCTTTTTCTCTTCCACTTTCACCTTCACTCCTTCATTCCACCATTCACTGCCTTTCCTCATGCTGCCTCCAACAACCTTCTTGCCACATACATCACTTGCAATCCCAACAAAATTTTCTTTTACTAACTTCCACTCCTCCTCTAAATTACCAGTTTCTCTTACTCTCACCTCATCATATGCCATTTTCTACAACTGTAAATCTCTTCCACCATTTGTATTAATTTGTACCGTTTACACACCATTTGTTCCCTCTGGATATCTTCCCTGCTTTATTGTTTAACATCTTAACTTTGTATTGCTCCAATTTTCACTTTCTGAGTCTAGAAATGTGACACAAAAACTTCTCAAAGTAATTTATAGCTTTTCTATATACAAGTGTATTAGACATTTTTGTTTTTCGATAGAAAATGGTCAGTATATTGAGTAGATCTTGCCCTTTTATTTTAAATAATTGCCAGTTGACCTAAGGTTATCTTTGGTGTGATATTGCAAGTGATTACCCAAAAACTATGACTAAAAATTGCAGTAGTTTTAGAAGCATGGTGCTGTGTTTACTTGAGAACTTATAATCAGTGTAATCGTCAAAATACAATTAATTAATTGTACAATTGATTAAAGGATTGAAACTAATATTACCAAACTATGTTGGTATATAATTTGATTGAAGTATTGGTTTCTGCAAAACTAATTTAAAATGTTTTGGTAACTAATTTTTTTCAACTTCTCTTTCCAGGGTCAAGTAAAATACCCCCTGCCGAGTCTTATTAGCACGGTCATTCTTCCACCTAATGTGTATAGTTCTCAAAAGCCTCTCAATCCAACCTTTTTAAATGCATTAACTCTAAATATGCCCAAGGTAAGATTGCACAGTAATTCATGAATTATGATAACTTTGATGGTAATTCCATATTTGATTCTGTCTTTTCACATTATGAGTTTATCTTCTTGATAATGAATTTTTTAAAACTTTATTTATTAGATATCTGGTGTCTCTCAGTCAAGGCTGTCAAAGGCTACCGCTCATCCTTGAGCATAATCTTTCGACAGAAGAGTATAGACCTCTCCTCCTCATGGTAATTGTTATATGCTCATAAGAAGCTACGAGCAGTCTTACCCATTCCAGGATTTCAGGGCCCCAGAGAAGGACATGACCCTTTGAGGTTTCCAGACAAGACATCTAACTCTTAAGACTGTCTTTTTGCTGGCCTTAGCATTGGCAAAGAAGAGTTGGAGGGTTATACGGTCTCTCACTTAGTCACTCACGCTGAGTGGTGAAAGGTCCCCTTTAGTTTTGTGCCAGGCTTCATAGACAAAACACAAAACCTGGTGTGGACGAGTAAGAGATGCTTTTTGGGTCTCATGAGCACTGCGGAGCCATCTGAAGAGGACCTGACACTTCAGGTCTGAGTATCAGCAACTCTTCCTTAGCATTAGCAGGACCATGATCTCCTTCTGGCTTTGTGAGATGATCCATAAGTAAACGCCTCGACCGCTGAGATAGTTGAAGTACAAGCTAGGACCAGAGCTCACAAAGTCGGGTATAAGCCCCATCCTTGCCTTCAAAAGAAATCTTGCAATCAACCAGGGGTTGAAGGCTGGGGTTTGGAAATGTCAGAACACCTTCACAGCCTTTTTACTTATGGGAATATACCCACATTTCCCTTGACACCTTTTTGCTTGGTCCTGTGGTGGGTGATTAAATAGTTGTGTAACCAGCCCACAAGGGACAGGAAGCATGTTGTTTGTGGTAACATATACTGTAGATGTAAGTCTTTTATGGAAAGTAGAATGACTGACTCTTCCTTTTTTCGCTCCCTCTCTGGGTGAAGTGGTAGTTGAAGTATTATTCTCTGGATCTGATTTCATACTGGTTAGCCACACTTCTGAGCACCATTCTTCAGAATCTGAAGAAGTATCTCCCCCATCCTCCCTAATGAGGGGAATGATGGGAAAATTTATTCCAACCCATTGATCATTATACGCAAGGATTTATAATTTGCATATAATCCATGGGGGGACAAGATCGAGAGGGAGGTAAAGAATTAGATGGTGAGATATGGTGAAGGATGATATAAAGAAAAGAGGTTTTCCCTCTATTTGCAACAGACCCCTTAATGTAGGGATAACAGTGGGAAAGAAAAATATTGATCTTTAAACACAATGCATATTATTCCAGACTGCTGTCCCCTTTAGGGGAAGGGATCCCTCATTTGACCATGTATCAGTATTCTTGTACAGGCCAGACCTTACCAGTCTATTCATCTTCATGATATATAGGCAGGTGCTGCAGTTATATCTTTAGCTCCTTTATATGACCAGGCTGGTTGACACTTACAGGGAAGAAAAAGAACCAACCAGTTTCTGTAGTAGGAATACTTCTATTCTATCAATTAGTGAGTCTCCCTATTTTAAAGGACCGAAGGTTTGTATATGTGAAAGAACAAATAAAAAATTTTAAAAGTAATTTGTATTTTTCTAGCTTAAATTTCGAGTCTTAAATTTCATATCTCCACCACCCGTAGTTAACTACCTCGTTAATGAATTCGTCGGCCATTTCAACTCCGCTAAAAATATATTTCCTATTTTAAATGGTTTTGGTTTGTATGGCTTGAAAAAATTTTTTTGCTTATATTGATTTTCAGGTCTTCTCTCCATTCCCTTCTTTCAGCTTTTTAAAATTTTCACTACCTTACCTCTATTCTTTTGTAAAGGTAGTACTGTTGTGATGAATTACTGTACAGCATCACAATAGTAATTGCTTGCATACTCATAAAGACTACTAATTTTCTTTTTCCTTTTGTAATTCAATGCATTGGAAGTGTCTTAATACCCTTTGTCTTTACAGATTTTACGTGGTCTTGTTTTTCTCTTCACAACCCAAGATCCATATATGTCGCGCACTGTGAAAGATATTTTTATACATTACATACATCGCTTCCCAATCAAGACTTGTAAGAATTACACCACTCTCACGCATCCATTTACTGTAAGTATAAATTGTTTGTTTAGTGGTCCTTGTACCAAAAATTTATGTAGATAAATAGACCATTGAAGTATGCAAATGCAAAGAAGAATGTACTGTACTACTAGATTGTATTAAGATATTGCGCATTGTTTATTGGATTATTTTTTTTTATTGATTCACCTACTGTACTTTTTTTCAGGTTTGTCTTAACGATGACGAAATACAAGAGAAGAGTCTGCATGATTTGCGTGTAACATTTTTAGAGGTTGTGCGCGACAATTACTTTGAAAAAACTGGTGTTAGCTCCAGCCATCATCAGATTGTGAGTACTGCAGTTTCTTTTCTCAATGTAGTAACACCTTATTATATGCTTCTGTAGATGTATTACACCTTAACTGTAATTTTATTGCTTTGCATCATGACAGAGAATGTACTAACAACAGATTAGGAAATTTTGAAAACCCATCAGAAATGAATTGCTCCTTCTTATACAGTACTTTATAAAACATCCTCTTAACTTTGAGTCTGTACCACATGTGAAAGAATTTTGATGTAAAGGTTTCATTTAGTACACAAATTGGGCTAAAGTAAATGATGGTCTTTTATTGAAATAATTTGTTCTTTAAATTGATGAATTTGCCCATTTTTATACACAACTATTTGTTTATATTTACAAAAATAAAAACTTACATTGTGGTTCATTTTCTAGGTAATATCACTGCTGTTAGAAATTTTGGCCCGAAAGCCAGATGAGTGGGTGACTATACTCACTACAGTTATTTTGCATCCATTATTGGTGTTGCTGTTAGCAGTGGAAGACCAAGTGACAAAGCGAATAGCCACAGATTTCCTCCAGAAGTTACTCCTAGAAGCACAGGAGCAAAATTCACCTTCAAGGTATGTAGAAGATAATGAACCATTAAGATTAGCCTGTATCTTTTTAATTATAGACATTAGCCCCATTATAGTTAGTTGTTCCGAACCATATGAAGTCATAGTAGCCAATACTTAATTTCCAAAGGAGCAAAAATCCCCTTCAAGGTATGTAGATAATAATGAGCCATTATAATTAGCTCGTATCTTTTTAGTTATAGATATTAGCCCTATTATAGTTTGTTGTTTTGAAACAAATATAGTCATAGTTGCCAATAGTTAATTTTTAGAGATTTTATATCTTTACTTAAAAATAGATAATTTTCACATTGTATGTAAATCCCATTTACATCATTCCACATTAGAATAAAACAGGTCTGGCGAGTTAGGAAAGTTTTACAATCCCAGGTTCTCATTAACTAACTGAATCCATCTAGTCTGCAAACTGCTCCTCATAAATTTACTCAAGACTTTTGGAACCATAAAGTATTACTATATTATTTCTCTTCAATGTTGCATTAGTTTTACATATCATTGGTCCAGTCATAATGTGAGGGTAAGCTTCCACTTTGAAGAATGTATTTCAGCTGCTGGCTAATCCTACTGTTACAACTTTTCAAGAGGTGATTGCACATATTTCTTCACACAGCATACTTGTCTTAAAGTTTACTTAAGAGCGTTCCAGAATAGCTGTTTATCCTATCTGTCTTTGGAGTATTGGGTTTCTTTACCCATCCCTGGAGCTCCCTGTTTATTCAGGTGCCTTACTCCCTGTTAAAGTACAAGCAAAGTTTCTATTCGAGATGTAAAAAAATGATTTTGCAATACAAAAAGGTTTTTTGAAGTAAAGTCAAAATTATCTTGCAATAAGATAAAAATTATTCTTAAAGACAAATTAAAATTTTCGTTGCGACCCCATCATTTAACATAATGACACTCTCCAGACCACTTGACTGGATGAAAATGGCACCAGAAGTGTTTTGAGGGAATGTAAGCTTGTGTGCAAACCTCCCAAACCACCTAGTAGTTTCTTTTCCCTGTAAACTGAAATTGTGAAGAATTTGTGTAACCCGTGTATATGTTATACAAAAAGCAATGAGTTATTTTTTTTTTAATTTCTTATTGCCAATTAAAACCCCAAAGGGTTGATTTTATCAAATGTATATTTACAGTAGTAACTCTTTCTTATCTTATCTTTTTATTGCAGATTTTACCTCGATATTGACCTAACCTTTCTTTTTCAGAATTGAGTTGATCAAAATTATTAGGAAATTTGTGCTGCAACATATCTCTTGGTCTTCCCATCGGTTATTTCGTGTTCTTGGTGTGATGGGAATCACATGTAGGCCTCTTTTAGTTGACTGTCTTCCTGACATAGCATATGCTGTTAGAAAAACTGAAGAGAAGAGAGGCACTGGTTTAGACCATACATTAAGGTAAAGTTTTTCTTTTATACCGTACGAGGCATTTTATTGTGTGGAACCCTAGTATTTACTTTGTAAAAGGATCATTCATCATTCTTTATACAGTGTTTGTCTTTAAAATGTTGACAAAGTAGAATACTGAACAGTGCTGGCACAGCAACAAAAACTTGCTTATACTTTAGTCTGCTTTATATTACTGTAAGTATTGATTCTTATCATATTTAACTCGTGAAGTTCTATTGGGCTTATAAACTATAGGTTTTTTTTTTTCTCCTTCAGACAAGGGTACCACAACCTGCTGACTAGTCTTTCAGTCAATGAAGATGATATTGAAGAGGCTAGATGACCAGAAACATAGGTATGTATATTAATAGTTGTGTTTTTCAATATTAAACTTACCCGATAATCATGTAGCTGTCAACTCCGTTGCCCGACAGAATTCTATGGAGGGATACGCCAGCTATCACAATACTAGAAGGGGGTGTACTTACCAGCGCCACCTGTGGCCAGGTACTATAGTACTTCTTGTTGACACCTCCTCAATTTTTCCTCTGTCGTGCTTCCGGCAAGACGTTCTGGGATACGCTTATGATCTTCGAGTATTTTCACGGCTAATTGGTGAAGTATTCTCTCAGATTTCGGCTGTCGCTTTACTGGAAACCTTCTTATATTAGCTAGATAGCTTTTATATAGTCCTGATTAACGGTTAACGATCTTTTGCTTGATTTTGGAACCCCCCTTGGCTAACTCTTTGGATTCAAGATGTCTGACATTTCGCAAGCCCCCTCCCATAGACGATGTAGGTCTTGTAATAGGCGTATTCCGAAGGCCTCGGTAGATCCTCACACCGCTTGTTCTGACTGTAGGGACAGGCCCTGTCAGTTAGAAAATCGATGTGAGGAATGCGCCGGACTTTCGGAACTTGAATTTGTCCGTCTTTTGAAATATTCAACTAAGTTAGAGAGAGGTAGAGTTAGGAGGAGTTCTTCTCACTCTTCACTTTTTTCCTCACCTCATGATCCCCTACCTTTTCCTACCCCTGTAGTGGCTACCCCCGAACCTACTATTTGCCCTCCGCCTGATATGTCTGTTGTTTTGCGTGCTATTCAGGCCTTAGGCGATAAAGTAGAGTCAGTGGTAAGTGATCATAAGTCTCTTATGGCCGAAGTCAAGGAACTTAAGGTCAAGAGTGCAGTGGGTGGAATTAGTGCCAGTGCTGTGACGAGTGCTAGTGTCAGTGCAGTGCCAAGTGCTAGTGTCAGTGTCAGTGTGGTGCGTGAGGATACTTCTGTGCGAGCCAGTCGTCCTCCCAGTCCGGGACCTCTTGCAAGCTCCCAAGCCCAGGGGAGAAGCAATGTCGAAGGGCATAAGGGTTCGGCGCACAGAAGTATCCTCGGTGGTTGCGGGCGTGTCTTCCAAAGACCGTCACTCCCACCTGCAGACGATTGAGCCCGTCTTTTTCTCGTCCGCTGATCAACTGTCAGGGAAGAAACGTTGGACTCAGGTCTCGAGACCACTTAAACGCAGAGTCCAGTCCGCGAGTGCTCAGCCAGGCTGCAGTCATTGGCTCAGCTCTGACTCGCCGCAGTCATCAGTCGACTGCACTCCGCCCAAGAGGAGTAAGGTTCTGCCACAACAGAGCTCGACTGTTAAGGCTTTACCTCAGCCTACTGTAGTTTCTGCCGACCCCAAGTGGACTCTACTACAGTCCATGCAAGCACAGCTTTCGGACTTGATGCGTGAGTGTCGGGCTGAGAGTGTTGCGCCTCCGCCTCCGCCTGCACTCCCTCCGCCTGCGCTCGCTCCGCCTGCGCTCGCTCCGCCTGATCGCAGTACCACCTGCCAGGCGTACGATGTTGAGCCACGTTCTGAGTTTGCTGTTCCCAGTGGTGTTCAGCCTCCGCCTTTCTTAAGGCAACCTTTACAATGGGATCAGGAGGATTATACCTCTCTTCCTCCGCCTCCACTTGCTGCTCCACCAGTGATGCAACACTCGGTTGAGGTACAACAACCTCTCCCGTCCATGAGTCAGTCTCCTCAGCTCTCGCTGCAGCGAGCTCAACCCTCCACAAGGCAAGCACCACAACACCTTAGCCTTGCGCCTCAGGAGCCTCAGCTTGCGAGACATTTACCTTGTTCTGCGCAGCCTCTACCTCATCGCGCTCCGCTCACACCACAGGAACAGGAACTTGCTACTCCGCTTCCGCCAACCGCTCAGCAAGCGCAACCCTTGGGTTCAACCACTCATGCTAGGAGTCAGCCTCCTCCACCCATGCGCCTTCCTTCTGCTTCGTCTTTTGTTCAGCCTTTGCAGTCTGAGCCTCAGGTTTTCCCTCAACAGATACTTGAAGAGGAAACCACTAATATTGTTCCTACTCGTTCTGACTCTGCTGTTCAGCATTCTTGTCCGATCTCTTCGCTACACTCTGGTGATGAGGCTTCTGATGATGAGGCGGCACACCTGGATCCCTCGTCAGACGTGGATGAATCCAAGCCTTCTCCACAGTCTATTGACTTTCGTAAGGTCTTGGCTCTGCTTAGGGAGGTTTACCCAGACCACTTTGTCTCTGCTATTCCCCGCTCTCCGCCATCTGAGTTTTCGCTGGGCATACAGCAAGCTAAGTCCACCTATACTAAGCTAGTCCTAGCAAGGTCCTCTAAGAGAGCGTTAAGGATCTTAGGGGAGTGGCTGCAGACTAAGCAACACCTTGGCAAAACTTCTTTCATGTTTCCTCCGACTAAGCTCACTTCGAAAGCGAGCGTTTGGTATGCCACAGGAGAAGCACCAGGCTTGGGAGTACCTGCCTCTGCCCAGGCTGACTTCTCAAGTCTGGTAGACTCGCCTCGGAGAACTGCAATGAGGCGCTCTAAGGTTTGCTGGACCTTCTCAGACCTTGATCACTTCCTGAAGGGAGTATTTAGAGCATTTGAGATGTTCAACTTTCTAGACTGGTGCCTGGGGGCCCTCAGCAAGAAGACCTCCCCTGCGGACAAGGATTCTGCCATGCTATTAATGTCCTGCATGGATAAGGCCATTAGGGATGGATCTGGTGAGCTTGCGTTGATGTTTGTATCAGGGGTTCTGAAGAAAAGGGAACAGCTGTGTACCTTCCTTTCCTCCAGCATTACACCTTGTCAAAGGTCACAACTCCTTTTTGCTCCGCTCTCGAAGTTCCTCTTCCCCGAAGAGCTGGTTAAGGACTTGTCTGCTGCCCTGATACAAAAGGACACACACGATCTTGTAGCCTCATCGGCTCGTAAGTCTAAGGTTGCTACCTCAGTCCCCAGGACTTATCGCTCCCCAGTGGCTGATACCCCTGCTACGAGGTTCATACCACCCTTTCGTGGTAGAGCCCCCAGCCGAGGAAGCTCCCGTCCAGACTCTTCCAGGAGCAAGTCTAGGAAAGGCTCCAAGACCTCTAAAGGAAAAAACTGACTCTCCGCATCTCCAGACAGCAGTAGGAGCCAGACTCAAGATCTTCTGGCAAGCCTGGGAAAAGAGAGGTGCAGACGCCCAGTCTGTCAGTTGGCTGAGGGACGGTTACAGGATTCCATTCTGCCTCAAACCACATCTCCCATCAACCTCTCTCCCAACTACAAAGAAGAGGACAAGAGGCTAGCATTGCACCAGGAGGTGTCGCTACTTGTGCAGAAGAAGGCAGTGGTTATAGTCCGGGACCATCAATCCCCGGGCTTCTACAACCGTCTCTTTCTAGTGGCCAAGAAGACAGGAGGTTGGAGACCGGTGCTGGACGTCAGCGCGCTCAACGCGTATGTCACCAAGCAGACGTTCACGATGGAGACGACGAAGTCGGTCCTAGCAGCGGTCAGGCAGGAGGACTGGATGGTCTCGTTGGACTTGAAAGATGCCTACTTTCACGTTCCTATTCATCCAGACTCCCAACCTTTCCTGAGATTCGTTTTTGGAAAGGTTGTCTACCAATTCCAAGCCCTGTGTTTTGGCCTAAGCACAGCTCCTATGGTGTTCACTCATCTGATGAGGAATATAGCAAAATTCCTCCACTTATCGGACATCAGAGCCTCCCTCTACTTAGACGACTGGCTGTTGAGAGCCTCCACGAGTCGTCGCTGTCTGGAGAGTCTCAACTGGACTTTGGACTTAATCAGAGAACTGGGTCTGTTAGTCAACATAGAAAAGTCTCAGCTCATTCCCTCCCAATCCATTGTGTACCTGGGAATGGAGATTCGGAGTCAGGATTTTCGGGCTTTTCCATCGGCCCCCAGGATAAGCCAAGCCCTAGAGTGCATCATGAGCATGCTGAAGAGGAGCAGTTGCTCGGTGAGACAGTGGATGAGTCTCACAGGGACCCTTTCATCACTGGCCCTGTTCGTCGAGCTAGGGAGACTCCACCTCCGCCCTCTTCAATTCCATCTTGCAGCTCATTGGGACAAGGGTTCGACTCTCGAAGCAGTCTCTATCCCAATCACCCAAGAGATGAAGACCACTCTCCTGTGGTGGAAGAACAATCTCCTTCTCAGGGAGGGCCTATCGTTGGCTATTCAGACCCCCAATCTTCATCTCTTCTCAGATGCATCGGACTCGGGCTGGGGTGCGACCTTGAACGGACGGGAATGCTCGGGAACGTGGAACGAGGAACAGGGAATGCTCCACATCAACTGCAAGGAGCTACTAGCAGTTCATTTAGCCCTGCTGAACTTCAAGTCCCTCCTGCTAGGCAAAGTGGTGGAGGTGAACTCAGACAACACCACAGCCTTGGCTTACATCTCCAAGCAAGGAGGGACCCATTCGAGGAGCCTATACGAGATCGCAAGGGACCTCCTCATTTGGTCAAGAGGTCTAAACCTCACTCTGGTCACGAGGTTCATTCAGGGCAATATGAACGTCTCAGCAGATCGCCTAAGCAGAAGGAATCAGGTCATTCCCACGGAATGGACCCTCCACAAGAGTGTGTGCAACAGACTTTGGACCTTGTGGGGTCAACCTACCATAGATCTGTTTGCCACCTCCATAACCAAGAGACTTCCGCTGTACTGTTCCCCTGTTCCAGACCCTGCAGCAGTTCATGTGGATGCTTTTCTACTGAACTGGTCCCATCTCGACCTTTACGCATTCCCACCGTTCAAGATAATAAACAAAGTTCTGCAGAAATTCATCTCGCACGAAGGGACACGGCTGACGCTGGTTGCTCCCCTTTGGCCTGCAAGAGAATGGTTCACAGAGGTACTTCAATGGCTAGTCGACATCCCCAGGACTCTACCTCTAAGAGTGGACCTTCTACGTCAACCTCACGTAGACAGGTTGCACCCAAACCTCCACGCTCTTCGGCTGACTGCCTTCAGACTGTCGAAAGATTCGCTAGAGCTAGAGGCTTTTCGAAGGAAGCAGCCAGTGCGATTGCCAGAGCAAGAAGGGTTTCCACTCGTAGAGTCTACCAATCTAAGTGGGAAGTCTTCCGGAGCTGGTGTAGAGCCAATTCAATATCCTCTACCAATACCTCTGTGACCCAAATAGCTGACTTCCTTCTACATCTTAGGAATGAGAGATCCCTTTCAGCCCCTACGATTAAAGGGTATAGGAGTATGTTGGCTTCAGTTCTCCGCCACAGAGGTTTGGACCTTTCTTCCAACAAGGACCTTAAAGACATCCTTAAGTCTTTTGAGACGTCTAAAGAGCGTCGTCTATCCACTCCAGGCTGGAACCTAGACGTAGTCTTAAGGTTCCTTATGTCACCTAGGTTCGAACCTCTCCAGTCAGCTTCCTTCAAGGACCTTACCCTCAAGACTCTTTTTCTCGTCTGCCTTGCAACAGCTAAGAGAGTCAGTGAGGTTCATGCCTTCAGCAAGAACATTGGTTTCACAACCGAATCTGCAACATGTTGTTTTCAGCTCGGATTCCTAGCAAAGAACGAACTTCCTTCACGTCCTTGGCCTAGATCGTTTGAAATACCTAGCCTCTCCAACATGGTAGGTAACGAACTAGAGAGAGTTCTTTGCCCTGTCAGAGCTCTCAAGTATTATCTTAAGAGGTCTAAACCTATTCGAGGACAGTCAGAAGCCTTATGGTGCCATCAAGAAACCTTCGAGGCCCATGTCCAAGAACGGGGTTTCGTATTATATAAGGCTTCTGATTAGAGAAGCCCATTCTCACTTAAAGGAGGAAGACCTTGCATTGCTGAAGGTAAGGACCCACGAAGTAAGAGCCGTAGCTACTTCGATGGCCTTTAATAAAAACCGTTCTCTGCAGAGCATAATGGATGCAACCTATTGGAGGAGCAAGTCAGTGTTTGCATCATTTTATCTTAAAGATGTCCAGTCTCTTTACGAGAACTGCTACACCCTGGGACCATTCGTAGCAGCGAGTGCAGTAGTAGGTGAGGGCTCAGCCACTACATTCCCTTAATCCCATAACCTTTTTTAACCTTTCTCTTGAATGCTTTTATTGTTGTTTTTATGGTTGTTACGGTAGGCTAAGAAGCCTTCCGCATCCTTTTGATTTGGCGGGTGGTCTATTCATTCTTGAGAAGCGCCTGGGTTAGAGGTTTTGTAGAGGTCCTTTAGTAGGGGTTGCAACCCTATATACTTTAGCACCTTTGGGTTGATTCAGCCTCCAAGAGGAACGCTGCGCTCAGTAAGGAAGACGAACTTAAAAAAGAGGCAGAGTAACGGTTCAATTCGACTTCCTTACCAGGTACTTATTATTTCATTGTTATTTGAGATAACTGTTATATGAAATATGGGATACTTAGCTATCCTTTAATCTTGTACACTGGTTTTCACCCACCCCCCTGGGTGTGAATCAGCTACATGATTATCGGGTAAGTTTAATATTGAAAAATGTTATTTTTATTAGTAAAATAAATTTTTGAATATACTTACCCGATAATCATGATTTAATCGACCCTCCCTTCCTCCCCATAGAGAACCAGTGGACCGAGGAAAAATTGAGGAGGTGTCAACAAGAAGTACTATAGTACCTGGCCACAGGTGGCGCTGGTAAGTACACCCCCTTCTAGTATTGTGATAGCTGGCGTATCCCTCCATAGAATTCTGTCGGGCAACGGAGTTGACAGCTACATGATTGTCGGGTAAGTATATTCAAAAATTTATTTTACTAATAAAAATAACATTTTGCAATGTTTGTCAAGCATATAGTTCTATGATACACTGAATCATTAGCTATAAATTATATTACATATTGCTAACAAAAGTAGAATTCTTTTATTCTTACGCCAGTACAAACTTCCGAGTCATTTATACAGTAAAAGTTTACTCCTAGGTCTATTCTCTATGACCAGAAAGAAGGAAAAGGTGCCTAACTGGCTACTATATCAATAGAGATTTTCTAATTACCAGGTTAGTTTGTGTGAATTGGTCATTAGGGCTTCATGAAAGAGATAAGCATTTTGTGACTTCATATAAGAAGTAAATTGAGAAACAATTTTTTAAGCAAAAGTTATGTAGAATACTTTTAAGGGCATAAGAAAAGGAGTATATGTGAACTTTGACTTAGAACTTGGTTTAAGGTCTTTATGGATACTTGCCTTCACTATCCTAATTGATAGGACAGTTAAAGTAAGTAATATATCTCAACTCTACTTATTGTTAGGACATTTAAAGTAAGTTTGTTCCAACACAGAGACTTACCTCGAAACTCTTTCTTAGGAGTTACCTGGAACCTCCTCTCAAACGACCAGAGTTTTGTGTAGTTTACCCTACTCCCATTTTCTATAGTGGGGGAAAACGTGCCCTGAGGGCAAACCAAGGTAGGCCACATGTTTCCCAGGTCGCAGCTCTTCAGTAAGTTTTCTGGTCGCGTCATGTTATCCCACGCCGCTCCTTTGTTCTCAGTGCGACCCTTTGTGTTTCATCGCCACGTGGTTACCACATGGTCTTTAGTGCCTTACCCGCGCGATTAGTGCTTTGCAGTGTGCTTTCACTTTCTTTCCTTTTGTGCTTGTGTCTAGCGGTCTTTGGGATTGTGTGCAATGGAGCATGCTCGCCGTTGTCCTGGGCCTAGAGCCGGGAAATCGTGTGGGGCTTTTTTGTCTAAGCCCGAGGTTGATCCTCATTCGTTGTACTCCTCGTGTAGAGGTAAAGTGTGTTCGCCTTTGGACACGTATCCGGAATGTGCTAGCTGGAGTGAGGTCAAATTTGGGACCAAGAAGAAGAAGGCTACGAAGCGGTCTCCCAGGAAAACCAGTTTGTCCTCCCTTGCGACTTCTGCAGGTGAGGGATCAGGTAGAGTTCCTTCTTCTTCCCCTACCCAGAGTAGGGGACGAGGTAAGTCTGTGAAAGGGAAAAAGTTGGTGCCTCTTTCCCAGGGGAATGATGTTGCAGGCGTTTCTTTCATGGCAAATCAGGCGTCTGTAAGTTTGGGTAGTGGGGGTCTGAGGGACGTTGCTCTCGTGCAAGGGGAGCGCGTCTCGGAGGAGGACCCCATGTGGAATAATAATGTCCCATTTTCTTCGCCAGATTCTTGGGTTGATGTCTCAGGCGCTTCGGCTGCGGAAGGTGCCGTCGATAGAGAAGATCCGCTCGCATGGGGTGTGCCAAGGACTCCGTTAAGGTCTCCGTTGGATATGGAGGAGGGCTTGAGCGAGTCCTTCCCTTTCATAGATCGTCCGTCGTCTTAGATGCCGCCTACTTCAGCAGTTCCGGACAAATTTTTACAACCTTCTACGTCTGGAGTGCAACGTGGGTCCAAGAAGCCTCCATCCTCTACGAAGTCGAGGTTCCCGTGTAAGTCAGACTCGTCAGTGGAAGATTCATCGTGCTCGTCGGGTGAGGCACGACGTAGGAGACGTAGGAGGAAAGAACGGTCCATGAGGAGGAGGTCCCCTTCTAGGTCACCCACAGGATCAGGAGATAGGAGAGGAAGCTCTCGTTTTCCTCCGAGGAAGAGCAGGAGAGCTAGTTCTCCCCAAGGAACATGGGTCTTCGTACCCGACAATAAGCTGAGGGACCTTACGAAGACCTCAAGCTCTATAGCCAAGCGGGCAGGAGACAGTCCTCCAAGAAGGGCTTCCAGTAGCCTCGCCATGGCGTCAACCGATGACCGGAGGACTTCGTCTTGTAGGCATAAGTCCCGACCTAGAGACACTCAATCCGCCCAGCGGAGGGAGTCGTCTCCTAGGACGGGCAGCCTCGACGGGTCTCCCCATCGAAATGAGAGACGAGTGCGGGCTCCTCCGTCGAACAATTTCACGAAGGAGCCCGTCCCTTCGTCGAGGGCTTTTAAGAGGACGGAGGCTTCTGTCGACAAGGATAAGAAGGGGCGAGGGTCCCGTCCAAGCAGAGGTGCCTGTGATCATTCCTCCCCCCAGCGTAGGACAGAGGAAGCGGACGATGAGGCTGCGCTTCCGACGGAGGTCTCCGCGTATAGGAGGGTGATCTCCTTAATTAGGAGCTACAATAGTTTGGTAGACCCTATACCGCAAGAAGAGGAGGATTGGACCTCCGGATTGAACAAGTTTTTGGGAGCACCTGTACAAAAGAAGTCTTCTTTAGCCCTTCCGGAGGCCAGCGACGTTAGAGTAGGCCAAGCCCATATCGACAAAGTTATAGCCCGCAATGGAGACTCTGTTAAAGGCTATAATGCGGCTAAACTCATGCAGGGACTTAAGTCCCAAAGCAAGTACTATGCCTTGGAAGGAAGGCCTCATGGTGCAAGCAAGATGGAGGATGTTCTGGACATCTTATGCCAGGGCTTCTCAGACGAAAGGGCTTCATCGGCGCCCACCTACTTCTCTCAGTCCGAGTCCGTGATGATGGAGGAGATGTCGAAGGATCTGGTTAACGTCGCTTCGTGGTTGGATTGGTGGGCCATCACCTTAGTGGGCACTCAGATTCCGACAGACTCGTTGGAGCCTGCCAAACGAGAGGCGTTGAACGAGTTGCTGGGATCAGGAAGTCGTGCCCTTAAATTTCTGACGTTCCAGGCCTTGGCTCTATCCGCGAACTGGGTACTGAGGCGAAGAGATTCAATGTTTAAGAACCTTCCAGTGAAAGTCCCCGACAGGGAGGTTAGAGCTCTGCGAAACATCTCGGTATGGGACGAACAACTTATCCCCACAAAGAAGGCAGAAGAGCTAGCGGAGAAGATGACCAAAAAGAGGGAACTCGTCGTGCCCAAGCCACATTCGGCGAGACGTCCCGTATTTAGGAGACCTGTTGCAGAAGCTCCTACGACTTCTCGGTCTGCCCCAGCGCAAGGAAGGCGCGAACCTTCCTCAGGACATTGGTCCCAGTCGGTGAATCCCTCCAAAAGGGGAGCTACTTCAACGCCGCCCACTTACAGGAGTGCTTACTTGTCCTCCAGAAGAAGCCGTTCAGGCCGCTCATCTCGTAGGAGGTACTGTGAGAGGCCCCCCTCCCCTGCCCAAGCCTCAGGTAGGGGGACGCCTCAGACTCTTTTGGCAAGCTTGGAAGCTCCACGGAGCAGATCCGTGGACAGTAACTGTATTGAAGGAGGGTTACAGGATTCCATTTCTGGAGGACCTTCCTCCGTTGATTCCAGCAAGTCAGGCGGAATGGTTGGTTCCCAAGGACCCGTTGAAGAGGGCTGCCTTGGACGAAGAAGTCTCCACGATGATGCAGAAGGGAGCTTTGGAGACGGTGAATTTCCCGGGTCCGGGGTTCTTCAGTCAACTGTTCTTGGTGGAGAAAGCGACAGGAGGGTGGAGACCAATGATAGACCTGTCAGCCCTCAACAAATATATTCGAAAGACTACCTTCAAGATGGACACCCCAGGAACAGTCATGGCGTCCTTGAGGGAGGGGGACTTTATGATTTCCATAGACCTCAAGGATGCCTATTTCCAAATCCCTATTCATCCAGCAAGCAGGAAGTTTCTCCCGGTGAAGTGGGGCACCCAGATTTTGCAATTCAAGGCCCTGTGTTTCGGACTTTCCACGGCTCCCCAGGTATTCACGAGAGTTTTTACGACGATATCTCACGAACGGGATATTCGTCTAATTCGATACCTGGACGACTGGTTACTGCTTTCATCCTCAAAGGAAGTCTTGAATCAGCAGGGCACAGATCTTCTTCAATTATGCAAAAATCTGGGCATCACAGTCAACCTGGAGAAATCTCGCCTAATCCCGACCAACAAAGCGACTTACTTGGGGATAGTTCTGGATTCATAACAAGTCAAGGCTTTTCCATCAATAGACAGGCTGAACAACCTGGACCAAGTACTCCATCCATTCCTACAAGGGCATCCCAGAAGAGCGAAGGATTGGCAGAGGTTGATAGGATATCTGGTGTCCTTAGAGAAGCTAGTTCCACACGGAAGGCAGAACCTCAGGAGCATTCAATGGAATCTAAAAGAGAAGTGGAATCAGAAAAGCTCCCCAGACAAGATTGTTCCAGTTCTTCAGGAAACCAAGCAAGCTCTAGAGTGGTGGCAGAATCGGACACACACTCAAAAAGGGATGCCATTGTCATCCGCACCTCCGGAACTCCTTTTCACGGATGCATCAAAGGAGGGATGGGGTGCGCATCTTTGAGGGAAGACAGCAAGGGGCAAATGGACAGAAGAGGAAAAGTCTCTACATATCAATGTCCTGGAGATGAGAGTGGTCCAAGAAGCCTGCCAACACTTCACGAAAGATCTGAAAGGAAACTCAGTGGCTCTGATGTCAGATAACGCAACAGTGGTGGCGTATATAAAGAAGGAAGGAGGATTGAAGTCCAAGAGTTGTGTGGTCTCGCCCTACAAGTCCTGAAGTGGGCGTAAAAAGAAGAAGTCAATCTGTCGGCAAGATTCATTCCGGGGAAGAAGAACGTCCTAGCAGACGGCCTCAGCAGAATGGGACAAGTAGTGGGGACAGAATGGTCCCTTCACCCAGAGGTGGCAAGTTACATCATTCAGATGTGGGGATCCCCGGTAATGGATCTCTTTGCGACAAGGTTGAACGCACAACTCCCCGTATTCTGTTCTGTCCCAGACCCGAAAGCAGCAATGGAGGACGCCTTTCAACACAGGTGGGATGGTCTCGACGTCTACGCTTTTCCTCCCTTCGCCCTGATAAGACAAGTCCTCAACAGAGTGAGGATGGCAATCAACCTAAAAATGACTTTGGTAGTGCCTTGGTGGCCGGAGAGAGAGTGGTTCGCAGACCTAAAAAGCCTCGCCAGTCTCCCTCCGTGGCCTCTTCCCGACAGACCGGACCTCGTGAGGCAGCCACACTTTCAGAGGTTTCACGGAAACCCTCAATTCCTTCGTCTTCACGCCTGGAGGTTATCCAGTACCTCCTGAAAAGACAAGGGTATTCGTTTAAGACAGCTAAGAGGATGTCCCTTTACTCTTCTACGGTTGTCTACCAATCTAAATGGACAATGTTCGTTAAATGGTGCAATTCTAAGAAGATAGAACCCTTAGAAGCATCAGTTCTCGTTATAGCAAATTTTCTAGTTCATCTCAGGGATAAGATGGGCATGTCGGTCCCAGCGGTTAAAGGAGTCGAGCCGCCCTTGGTCAAGTCTTTCTCTTGAAGGGCATAGATTTGGGTTCTTCCAGACACATTTCCATGCTCATTAAGAGTTTCGAGCAATCATGTCCTCCATCTTCCCCTAGGGTTCCGAGTTGGGATCTGGCTAGGGTGCTAGATATGCTTAGAAAACCACCCTTCGAACCCTTAAAAGATATTGTGGACAGGAATCTCATGCTCAAAGCTGTCTTCCTTCTAGCGTTAGCCTCAGCTAAGAGGGTGGGTGAGCTTCATGGGTTGTCGTATGAAGTAGAACATTCTAGAGGATGGAAGGAGATCTCCTTTAAGTTTGTCCCTTCGTTCGTCGCCAAAACCCAGAATCCTTCCGTTTGGGATCCTAGGTTTGAAGGTTTTACTGTCCCAGCAATTCCGAACTCAGGTAATCAGGAAGACTTGAAATTGTGCCCTGTCAGAGTGATTAGGAAATATCTTAAGAGAACGGCGAATCTCCGTCCGGCTATTAAGAACCTTTTCGTATCCACGGGAACAACTAAAAAGAAAATCTCAAAGAATACTATTTCTTTTTGGCTCAGACAGGTAATAATACAGGCTTATTCAAGTGTTGGGCTTTCAGTCCCAGGAAAGCCCAGAGCTCATGATGTTAGAGGCCTAAGCACCTCTCTAGCTTTTGAAAAGAACATGTCGGTAGCTCAGGTTCTTCGAGCAGGAACTTGGTCTAATCAGTCGACGTTCACCGCTCACTACCTCAAGGATTGTACGAGAAGGTCTTTGGATGGGTTTTCAATCGTGGCAGTCATCTCAGCGCTCCAACCGGTTTGACGGCTTAAGCCCCAGGTTCAATCGCGAATTACAAATTCTCTAGGCACAAGTGTTCTTATCTTTTGTTTCCCCTTCTTCCTTTTCTCGTACCGTCAGTCGTCCGTGGAACTCTTACACAATACTGTAGTCAGATTCTCAAGTATCTTCCAAAATTCATCAAGCACAACAAGGCATTCTTTGAAGGGTAAGTGTTATTTACACGGTTAATGAGTATTTTGTGTAGTCTGCCAGGTAGTTGTTCACCTTTGACCTTCCTGTCGGAGGGAGGTGTCTGCCAGGTAGTTGTTCACCTTTGACCTTCCTGTCGGAGGGAGGTGTCTGCCAGGTAGTTGTTCACCTTTGACCTTCCTGTCGGAGGGAGGTGTCTGCCTGGGAGTTCACCTTTGACCTTCCTGTCGGAGGGAAGTGTCTGCCAGGGTGTTGTTCACCTTCGACCTTCTTGTCGGAGGGAGGTGTCTGCCAGAGAGGAGTTCACCTTTGACCTTCCTGTCGGAGGGAGGTGTCTGCCTGGGAGTTGTTCACCTTTGACCTTCCTGTCGGAGGGAGGTGTCTGCCTGGGAGTTGTTCACCTTTGACCTTCCTGTCGGAGGGAGGTGTCTGCCAGGGAGTTGTTCACCTTTGACCTTCCTGTCGGAGGGAGGTGTCTGCCAGGGAATTGCTCACCTTTGACCTTCATGTCGGAGGGAGGTGTCTGCCAGAGAGTTGCTCACCTTTGACCTTCCTGTCAGAGGGAGGTGTCTGCCAGGGAGTTGTTCACCTTTGACCTTCCTGTCGGAGGGAGGTGTCTGCCAGGGAGTTGTTCACCTTTGACCTTCCTGTCGGAGGGAGGTGTCTGCCAGGGAGTTGTTCACCTTTGACCTTCCTGTTGGAGGGAGGTGTCTGCCAGGGAGTTTCTCACCTTTGACCTTCCTGTCGGAGGGAGGTGTCTGCCAGGGAGTTGTTCACCTTTGACCTTCCTGTCAGAGGGAGGTGTCTGCCAGGGAGTTGTTCACCTTTGACCTTCCTGTTGGAGGGAGTTGTTCACCTTTGACCTTCCTGTTGGAGGGAGGTGTCTGCCAGGGAGTTGTTCACCTTTGACCTTCCGGAGGGAGGTGTCTGCCAGGGAGTTGTTCACCTTTGACCTTCCTGTCAGAGGGAGGTGTCTGCCAGGCAGTTGTTCACCTTTTACCTTCCTGTCGGAGGGAGGTGTCTGCCAGGGAGTTGTTCACCTTTGACCTTCCTGTCGGAGGGACGTGTCTGCCAGGGAGTTGTTCACCTTGGACCTTCCTGTTGGAGGGAGGTGTCTGCCAGGGAGTTGTTCACCTTTGACCTTCCTGTCGGAGGGACGTGTCTGCCAGGGAGTTGTTCACCTTTGACCTTCCTGTTGGAGGGAGGTGTCTGCCAGGGAGTTGTTCACCTTTGACCTTCCTGTCGGAGGGACGTGTCTGCCAGGGAGTTGTTCACCTTTGACCTTCCTGTCGGAGGGAAGTGTCTGCCCGGGAGTTGTTCACCTTTGACCTTCCTGTCGGAGGGAAGTGTCTGCCAGGGAGTTGTTCACCTTGGACCTTCCTGTCGGAGGGAAGTGTCTGCCAGGGAGTTGTTCTCCTTGGACCTTCCTGTCGGAGGGAAGTGTCTGCCAGGGAGTTGTTCACCTTGGACCTTCCTGTCGGAGGGAAGTGTCTGCCAGGGAGTTGTTCACCTTGGACCTTCCTGTCAGAGGGACGTGTATGCCAGGGAGTTGTTCAACTTTGACCTCCCCCTTAGAAGATGTTTGTACCATACTGAAATTTCTTTTAGTGGTTGGTTGAGAAAGTTGATTGAAGGGATGGTCTTTTAAAATCACTTCCCTTGTGGCCATGTTGCAAAGTAAATCTTCCAGGAACTATTCATCTAGCTGGTATGTAATCCTAATCCTGTGGAGGTTAGAGGAGTAGAGAAAGCTAAAGAGGTAATTGAATGCTGCATTCTTACTCTTGGTGGTGTCCTTGCTCATGCTCTCCATCCTCGGGAGAATATTACTTGATATCCTAGACACTTATCTACCTCAGGTGAGAGGAGAGCCCTGAACAAGAAGTTTCCCCACTTTGATCCTGCATTTGAAGTTCGTTAGGCAATTGCTCAGGCCTCTTAATATCCAAGTGTCTGATTATCAAATCCATCGCTTCCCCAAACAAGGGTTTATCCTCTGCTGCCCTGATGAAGCAGTTGCCTACCATATTGGCTTGATCTCGAAGCCTCCTTGCTTATAGCAGCAGGAGCTTATTTAGGCGTAGGTAGTGGAGAATTTCTCAAACGAAAGGACTCTGTAATATAAGTTGGGAAAAGTTGCCATCTAGCACCTGTATGAATTAGTTGATTAATGAGGTTTTTGTATATGTAATTGGGTTGTGCTGAAACAAATTTATATTATGCATTGATTCATACCAGTAAATAATAAATAAAAACTATGTGTAAAGGATTATTTTAAAGTTACAATTTCCTCTTTCAGCTGCAGCTGCTGCAAAACACCAAAGTTTTGAATTGGATCTGGAGGTTAGAAGTAAACTTCTTCACCAAGAGCACATTTCATAATTACAGGTGTATATTTTTATACTGGAAATGTAAATATAATCATTAAAATTTTGTTAATAAAATAGTTTTATTTATGCATTTTTTTTTATTATTTTGGACCCATTTTGATACTAGATATAAATATAATAAATGCAGCATGATTAACAAGTGAACTAGCATATGACATGAAAGAAAGCCTCTATATATAGTACTGTACATTCAACTTGATAAAGCAGTAATGAAAGTCATATATTAACAAATATTGTTCTATCAAGGTAACTAAAGTATGCATCCTTTGTTAACTCAAGATATCAACTAAACTAAATATAGAAGATTCATAATAATTAAATGACAAAATTAATGTCGGGTAACTACCTATTATAATACAAGATTAACCCCTTTACAAAAGTTGTAATTTCTCGATACATTACACAATTAGTAAGTTCTCGTCTCCTGTAACACTCGATTCATACTTCCTAGAGACAACCGATATAATAATTCACAACGCTGATCAATTCTCCAAGTTTAGATATCTCAAAATCAACGATATCAAGATAATCGTTGCCCCATTCAACGCCTGAAATATGATCCTAAAAAAATTAAAAATGATAATCTGACAATGTCAAAAATTTAATTTGAAAAATATATACCTGTGAAAAGCAAGCCTCAAGGTCCATTTGAGCACAGATCCTGTAAAGAATTCAGTCACTTCCTTTGTGCATAATCTTGCTAAGTAATGTAGGCCTACTTCCTTCCACAAAACCACCTCTTGTTAAGCACAAGGATGAACTAGAAACTGTATTGCAAAATGCACAGCATTGCCAACATCTGTTGCAATTATCAATGTAAAAATAAAAACTGCATTTTCCCTGAAAGATCTAAAATCATTACAATGCAATATATCAATGCACTTTACAATCTCTCAATAATCTAACATCCTTAAGGTGTACATAGACTACATGAAATGAAAGCAATTATTTAAGTCTCACAGCCATGAGCAGACAGTATATCTATAATTCCTAAGTAAATGGAGCATGCAATTACTACTAATTCACTATTCATTATTCAGTCTACAATGTATAAAGTCTATTGATATTACAACTGACTTATTTTACCAAGAAACCTGCCACCCACCACTCTAACCATCCATCACATAAAATACAGTGACAATGAAAGAGTAGTTATAAATGCATAAATATCTGTTTAGGGTAGAGATGCATAAATTTTTACGTAAAATATTTTAGTATATACCTTTGAAGATTATTGGTTGCAGAAGTAATGTATATAACTACGAAGATTCTTTAAATACAAAAGTATAATTGCTTTACCAGGAATATATTAAACGCATGGTTAAATTCCCCCATCAAACGGAAACTGCATTATTGGCATTCTTTCTCACAACACAATCATTAAATCAATATAATAACATCAATGAAAGTAAAGTTCAAATTTGACAAACATCCAAGAAAGCCTACCAGTTCATATAAATCCAACCCCACAGGATTTTTGCAATAGGAAAAATGTGAAAAAACCTAACATTAACACTGTCTTATGGAGAGAAGTCTAACACGATGTAAGGGCAAGTAATCACTAAAAATTGCCACAATTCCTTGAATTATGAACAATGAAGTTTTGTTATACTCAAACTTCCACTTAGAAAATCATACACCTTTCCTTGGGTGTGCATGTCCCTTTGAAATACATTAGGGGCTTTGTAATAACATTCATAGTGGTATAATTAGTGACAAGCAAACAAAAAAAGCAAACTACTAAAAAAGAAAGATATTAAGGTTATAAAAATAAATTTTATCAATATTTGAAAATTTCCTAACAAAGAATTTCACATTATGAAACTATAATACTTAATTTACAACTGATAACTAAAGCATTACAAAAGGTACAGCAGCACCGAAAATCAGTCATGGAAAACAAAAATTACCATTGGAGAACTATGTAAGCCTATCAAAATATAAATGTATAAAACATTTTTAATGTTTAAAAAAGCTCAAGTTAATCCATGAACATAATCTGACAGTTATGAAGGTCATATCTACAACAGATTTTCAATTTAGTACTGAAGTCTAAATCCATCAATTTTCCTGTTAAAAAATCACAAAAGAATAGTATACAGACCATGTTAATGCCCTTCTGCTACATTTTGTGAAGTTAGCAACAAAAGAGAACAAATGGCTGTAATTTTGAGAAAGATTTAACAATATTGTAATCATAATTATCACCAAAGGCACAAGTTTCCGCACTTTTTTTCAACACGCACGCCCAAATTTTCTTTCACTTGAAATTGTAAGTAAAAATAACTAGAAACCCACCAATGCCAGGTTAAAATTTGCATCTCAATGGCAGAATATCCAAGTATTTTCATAATTATGCTTCAATAATGATCATACATATTATGGCTGCAAGAGTGCATACATGTAGAATTTAAGATGGATCCACAGTATCAAAGTGTATACTGTACAGCATTATAATCTACTTGCATCCTTACCAGTTTTCAAATAGTCAACTACAGTATTTTTATGATAACCATATTTTCAAAATTGGTATACTCGACACTCCCAGCCTTCACAAATTACACATTAATCGACATCCCCAGCCTTTACAAATTAAACATTAAGCTTCACACATGGAGCAAAGATTTTCACTGGCTGTACCTTTACAAAGGACAGTACTGGAACACATTCATCTTTCCTATACAAAGCATATGATAGCATGTATTAAGAGTTAAGTAGAAATGAGGACAAACTGCATCATTTATTACCACTGTACTTACAAAATAGGTATTACATATTAAATTTACTTTAATTTACTGGGTTCTCATCTCTATTAAATATGTATTTTGAGTAAAAACTCTACACTAGAACAAAATGAACAAGTAAAAATTTATACTTATGCAAATTCATTACCCATATCTAAAAAGAAATCACTGATTCAGCTGGGTATACCTATCAACCATAGAAATCACAACTGAAAATAAATCACCACTGCATAAATGTATATTTATGATGTACAATAATACCTAGATGCCCTTTTTATGAATTCAAATATACTCAATCCAACTGCCAAATGATTCAAAATTTTATGGAAGTCAGTTGAAATAATTTATCTTACCCCCAAAAAAAATATTTAACCAGTCCCTGAATTCTTTGGAAATGAAAGTAAAAGCTGCTTACCCAAATTTTGGTTCACAATCTCATTGCCAATGACTTTAAAGCAAATATAATACTGGTAAGCTGATAAGGAATGAGAAGCTGGCAGCATAGTTTTGTACAACCTAGGATTTCATATTTTCTGCACATCTGTTTTTCCTTTTATAATTAACAGTTCATTTGATTAATTATACTACTGAGGACAAATACAACTCTTAGAGGACTACTTCTGTCACTGCTGCTTTCTTGAAGGAAAGAAAGCAAGAAAAGACTTGAAACAAAAGAAACTAACTTTCAACTTCCACAATGATTACAATTCCATGCTACCCATTTTCTCCCTGACACAGGGCTGTACAAAATAATCATCTCAAAATTGCTAGAATCTCAAGTCAAACCAAACATCCTCATTTACAGTAAGAGGTAAAAGACTAAAGATTTAAATTTGTTACGTTTGATGCTCAACTAAATTAAAACTAAAGTGCTGTAACCTCACATTGTCCAACTCTACTTTCCGCTTTGTGCTGAATAGCCAACACAGCCATTTCTCTAATCTTCATTAGTAAAGCCTTTACTTTAAAAAATTGTGTCGACTACCTAATAATTTCTTGCGTTCATAGCCAATGTTAGCTGATATCAGGATTACCTTCTAAGACATTTTCAAAAAACAGTTAATAAATTTTTCATACTTTAGAACCATAATACCTGTAAATAGACTAAACAATGGTTGTATAACAGACGAGTCACACAAAATTTGTTCCCACGAGTTGGTCACTTTGTGCTATTTCAATCTTTCAAATGCAAATTAGTTTTATATAAAAAGAAATTAAAAAATGTCAATATAACAAAGGCTATTTTGTTTAAATGTGAATTATATGAATAAAGAAAATAGAACACTTAAAACTAAGCACTTTCATAAACCTTAATTAAACATACTAATCAGATAAAAACTTTTTTTTTTTTTTTTTGTGATCATCAGACAGTAATTTATATTTGGCAGCTTATATAAGTAAAAATACATAAATATTTTCATCTATTGAAAACGGACTATTTTACAACAAAATTGCATATTTTGTGTTCATTCACACATAGAATTACAGTGCAGTATAAATAACTGTACATAAAATCAATAGACAATACAGTAATTGATGAGATTCAAGATATCAAATCACAGTTAAAACTACAGAGAATATTCTTTACCACAATAGGTACTTCTCATTTACAGCATCCCATTTTAAATATAATGTATAGTATATGAATTGGAGAAAAATTCAGGACATCCTATGTATCGTAATTACAGAGTATGATACGTAAAATAGTACCTCGGTTTATGAGTTTAATTCGTTCCGGGAGCAAACTCATAAACTACAATGCTTTTATTCTAAAACAATTTTTATAAGAAATAAAGGAAATTTACTCTATGCATTCCATATATATGGATATACACTCATTTTTACAAGGCTGTAATGGAATTTAGTGAACAAATTATAAACCCTCTCAGAATTGAATCAAAATTAATCATTCACAATAAAATAAGAAATAGTGTACTGTACAGTATTGATAAATTAACTTGCACTTTACCTTCGAGGAGAGTTGTGGCTGGTATGAGGACAAGGTAGGAGGGAGTTAGTAATTGGAAGGAAAATCTCCCTCCATGAGCATTCTGGTAAAATATCGGGAGTCGTCTCTCTTGAACGACATTCACTATAACTGAATCACACTTAATTTATGCTTTATGGACATTTGGTAATCTTATTTTCTTATTCTCTTACATTCAACTTCCACAAGGAACCTATCTACATATAACAGCTTTTGCTTTTCTTTAAAATAGCATGAAAATAGGGTAAAAATCACATGAAACACTGCAGGTTTGCGTATGGACACCGCCTGACTGTTTTCATGCTAGTTTCCATATTACTTATCACCAAAAATATGCATAAGCAAGGAAATTTTAGTGCGCAGACCAATACAATGCTCGTAAACCTATTTCAATTTTTATGCTCGTAAACAGATTTGCTCATATTCAGAATCATTCGTAAACCGAGGTACTACTGTATTGAAGTTCCAGAGATTCACGTTTCATACATCAAAAATCAGGTTCATGGGTATTGTAATCATTCAAGAAAAATCACAAAAACTCACTCCATACATAGAATCTTGTTACCTCAGAAGTTGAGCACAAAGTATCTAACAGTGTTTAATGTAAGGAGAGTTTTTATTATTTTTCTTAAATGATCAAGAACCTGATTTGCAATGTATGGAAACTGAATATTTGGAACTACATGAAGTAGTATCAGAAGAAAATGCAGTCAGCAGAAACAGAATAAAATTGTCATAATGGTAGAAGCGTGTCTTGCCGTTCATTTCGTAGATTTCCCCAAATACAGTAGTGACATAAATGTGTTGACTAAAAAAACAAATTTTCTTGAAATTACATACAATAACACAGTAGATGAAACAGACATCTAGTACATTGGCAAAGGATAAATATACTATACCCAAAAAGAAGGGTGGGACAAACTGAATTAACCAGACAATGGAAAGATGTAAAGGACTAGTATAGCTCTAGAAAAGAAGGTTTCACTGATGTCATAACTATTACTTGACTTGTTAACCCTTTTGCCCTCAAAGGACGTACTGGTACTTTTCACAAAAGCCATCCCTTTACCCCCATGGACGTACCAGTCCGTCCTTGCAAGAAAATGCTATAAAAAATTTTTTTTTCATATTTTTGATAATTTTCTAAGAAAGTTCAGGCATTTTCCAAGAGAATGAGACCAACCTGACCTCTCTATGACAAAAATTAAGGCTTTTAGAACAATTTAAAAAAAAATATACAGCAAAATGTGCTGGGGAAAAAAATAACCCCCTGGGGGTTAAGGGTTGGAAATTTCCAAATAGCCTGGGGGTAAAAGGGTTAATAATAAACTATGTTCTCTGCACCAAGTAGAACATGAAAGTGTGATAGAAGTATTGTTAAAATAAAATTTACATGAAACATTCAAAAGTAACTCTAAGCAAACGCATAAAACAATGTATATGCAACACAATAATATAGAACATTCTCATTTCTTAAAAATATAAAAGCTTAATAAGAAAAAGATTTCTACACAGCAATAATAAAGTAAATAAAACGATTGGTTAGTGTCTCACCATAATTTGGGGAGAGAATGAGAGAGCATAACCATGAATGATAAAGATGATTTCATTATTCATTGAAATTTAGGCAACAATTACCTTACGAATACTTTAAGAATGGCTTGACGGGGCAAGAATTACTTAATCAAGAAATGTCTACTTAATGTGCTAAAAATTACTTACAGTAAAATTTCAAAACATTTCCATTATTCCAAAGATAAAATGAATCTCTGCGAACAACAATGATCAGGAAATTTCACAGCACTGTATTTCCCTTACTCAACCTGTTAGACTTTTGGGTCTGTTTGTGACCTAACGTTGATCCAAATAGATTACCAGGGAACAAAAGTACAAATCATGGTTAAAGAAGGTGATAAGCCAATGGCACTCGATAGTCATCTGCCAGTCATCTACATACCCACCGAAAGGGGCTTAATTTCACAAAGAGACCAGTATTGCAGTAAACATGTTGTATACTGTTTAGCATTCATTGTTGATCACCAAGAGAAACACTGGATATAAATTAGCCCTGCATAATATTCAACGTTATATTTATACGTGCAAGATTCTTAATCTCCTAAAACACATAATATTGAGTAGCCAAAAACTTTTATATCAGTACAAATGTTCCAATAGCAATCGTACTGTATTGACAAATCTGTCAATATTTATTTTACTTTGAACATGTTCAAGAGATTTCCAACAATAAAATTCGTACAATACACATAATCACAGCTTCCTGCTTTATGACAACCTCCTGCACACTTTCCTTTTCTAGCTTAATTAATTTCTACTTACCCAATTGGTTTTGACATAAAAGAATAACAAATAAAAGTAGCTTTTACTTCCCCTAGCTATACAAACCAGAGTCCTTAAAATAGGGAATATCTTTAATGGATTTGGAATTGCCGTTGAAATCATTAAGTAGTAGTTAGCAATCTTTGGCTAAGGACTGAGAGGGGTGATTAAGGTGTATAGCTAGGAAAAATATGAATTACATTTAAAATCTCATTTGCTCTTACAAGTATACAAACCCTTCTTCTCTTAAAATAGGGAGATTCACTTATTGGTAGGTAGGAAGTACTGTACCCCTAGAACCAAACTGGTTGGTTCTTTTTCTTCCCTAAAAATACCAGTCTCCCTTGTCCTGTATGATACCAAGGAAGATGACTCCAGCAACCTCTTATCACCCCATCATAGGGGTGAGTAGGTTGATAAGACCTGGCCTGTCCTTGGTTGTGACGTAATCTTTTTCCACCGAAAAGAAGACGCAATCAGGAATGAAATACCTGAAGTATGATGGAAAATGGATAGGTATTAATTTCACCATCCTCTCCATAAAGGGATGATGTGGGATAACTACCTCTTATATATCCAGTCTAATAAAAATGATGCTCAGAAATGTAGCTTACCAGCATCAGTTTCAGATCCAGAGTGTAATGGCATGAATGCTTCATCCCCAAGTGAGGGGAAGGAAAGAAGTAGGAGATAAGCCAGTCATTCTACCTTTCCTCAGACTGACGTTAACCATGTTACCATTGAAAAGATGCTTTCAGTCCCAAATGAGAGCAGAGCTAACTACCCAACTACTGTACTAAGAGCTCCCACCACTGGGCAAGAACACAAGTAATGAAGGATTTGGTGGGTATACTCCATTGAAGGAGGTTGTGAAAGTTGTTGGGCACTTCCAACTCCTTCATCACCTGTTTGACTATAGATTCTTTGGAGACAAAGTGGGATCCATACCCCTCACTTTGTTCACACTTTTGTCTCACAAAGCCAGAAAGAGACTGTGTTCTTTAAGATCTCATTCTTGATTTAGCCAGTTTAAAGGTTTAAAGGTTGCTCATGATTCAGCATTATGAAGCTTCATCTGTGGTGGATAACGGGGGAGGGTGGGCTGTGGCACCCTAGCAGTACCAGCTGAACTCGGTTGAGTCCCCTGTCAGGCTGGGAGGAACATAGAGAGTAGAGGTCCCCTTTTTGTTTTGTTTCATTTGTTGATGTCGGCTACCCCCCAAAATTGGGGGAAGTGCCTTGGTATATGTATGGATGTATGAATGGCAGAGGCAAGGGACAGTAACATTGCCCTAGCAAGCAGGACAATGCCCTAGAGACTGACCATATATATTATATGATCAGTGCCCAAGCCCCTCTCCATCCAAGTTAGGACCAGGGAGGGTCAGGCAATGGCTGTTGATGACTCAGCAGATAGACCTATAGACTCCCCCAAACCTTAGCTCACAAGGATGGTAGGGTTGCAGACGCTAGAGGCACTAAAGAGTCTGAGCGGGACTTGACCCCCGTCTGGCAAACACCATGCAGAGACGTTACCAATCAGGCCACCACAACCCTAAAGGAAAAAGACACCAACACTCTGGCATATGTCGAGTCCTCTTCAGACAGCGATACACAGCCCTCTATAGTTCACTCGTCATCGGCGGTCTGCAAGGAAGAGCTTCCAGGATAAGTTAGAGTGCAGCAATCACCTAGCACTTCACCAACCCTAAAAAAACTCCCTGATGTAGATCTGAGCTTTCCCTGCTCCTGAAGCATATTCCCTAGAAAAAAAGCAAAGGGTGTATAACCCGAAGCTTTAGAAAACAACAAACTTAATGAGGACCACAGTATTAGGTTTCTTCAACATTTCCATGGGTGTTGGCAAGAATGATGTTTGAGAAAACTTAGCCCTTCCACTCCTATGTGAATACACCAGCCTTGACAGGAAGCCACAATCTACAATCCGTAAATGAAGATAATTGTGAACAATCCTGCCACTATGGCGCAGAGAGTAGATCTATAGCCGATTTAAAACCTACACTCGCATTCCTGCTTCATTTCCTTATTAACACAAAGCCAATATCAACCATTCAAACTAAAAAGTATGAGAAAAAGATTAAACCGCATTCAAAAGGCTACAGCAGTACAACCACACTCGTTGTAGCCAAAGACAAAAGTGAAGTTTTTGACAGGAGAATGGACGGAGCTAATCGCTCGCACTCAGCATTTGTTGTTAACTACCTAGTTTATGATTTCAATGGCCATTACAGCAGTGCTAAAGACATTCCCTATTTCAAAAGACAAAAGGTTTGTATATACGTAGGAACACATATAAAGTACATCAATTACAGTATTTTATACCAATTTTATGGATTTAGTCTTCACTGTTCCTTACATTTTAGCTTCCAAGCATTTTTTTTTTTGGTAGATTTCTAGACACATTCAATGTTTACTTGATCTGCGACACAGTGTGAGCCTAATTATTAATAATTTAACAGCTATGTTCATTCCTTCTTTTTCTTAGCCTACACTGTAATTCATTTTGCAAAGCATTGGTTTTCAACTAAAATAAATTGGAAAATAGCCTTTACTGAATTAACACTATCTCATTTTAAGCAACCAGCATACATTATTTTCTCAACAAAGGGCTAAATCCTTTCAGTACAAACAGTAATAATTGGTATTTCACTGATAAATCAACCATTTTCGATACAAAAGGGACTTTTCTATTTTTTCTACAAACCTCTTCTTTGTGGGAAGATGATGGGTGTCCTCATGTTTACTATTACCCAAACATATACCATAATGGTAGACAACAATGGTTGCAGCTGACACGTGTTGATAATTAGAAGGACCACCACTTTTTTCGCCCATATTCCAGCCCGTTAGAACATGGGGTCGTAAAATAGCAATTCCTTTTTCTTCTATTTGGCCAACCATACGAGTCTGTTGTGACATGCGAATAGTTCCACGTTTAGTGTGCTCTTTATCAAGGCATACATCTTGACTGCTCAAATGGAATGTTGCGATATCTCGTTTGTGACGCTGATTTCCCTGGACAACAACTAGGGTATCTTGAAGGGATGGCTTATGTTCCAAGATGACATACTGATTAAGATCAAGAACAAGAACATTTTCATGGGTATCACGATGACGATATAAGCAATCAAGTTCAATAACTTTCCTAATAACAGGGGATGTCAGTTTAAAAGTTTTGGAGGAAGTAAATAGTTTTTCTTCGTACTCTAGCCCAGATTCGTCTCCATATTTATCTAATAATTTCCTTACCAAAGGAGTCAAAACAGTGCCGTATGTTGTAAACTTATCAACACCGATAACATTATAGTAGGCAATAAACTCTACAATACTTAATGAGGTGACAGGAGACTCAACAGGAACTATGCACACGGCAGACTTGTTAATGACACTTTTCAAACTGTCACTTTCATGAACGAAGATTGGTTTTGATGGCTCTACACCATCCACAACGAACTGTATCATGTAAGGCGTTTTGCTCAGCATTAGTCTTTTATCATCAGCCGAGCACAAAATGTGAATAACTTCAATATCTTCTTCACTGGTACCATGGCCATGAAATCTTTCTGCTGCATACTCCACAGAACAAGAGCCATGAACTGGAGGGTCTTCAGACTCAAACCATACCAAACAATCCAGTGAAGTTGGAGCTTCGTGGGATTTACTTACAGCACCTATACTTCTGATCTGTGGCTCCCCCATTCCTTTCTGATCATCAAAAAAGGAGGAGTATACTTCTAGGTCTGACGTGACCTGTACCCAGTCTGCGGGAGGGGTCGATACTTTGTGAATTGTACTGAACCCACAATGAGGAATTGCCGCTTCATCGTTGGATGGCGGTTGTCCGAAAGTATCCAGGTATTCTAAAGTGTAGCGCAGACGTTCATATTCATGTTTATAAAACAAGAATGCAACAAGGCTCACCACTGCTGTGATAGTTAGCGCCAGCTGTTGGTACTTACGCATTGTCCCATCAGTTTGTTGAAGAATTATAGGATCTTGCAGAGGAAATATATGGGAACACCTGGATTTTTCACTGAGTTTCGACATTCATCTGAGATGGAAATTAAAAAAAAAAAATTAATCAAAGGATAAACTCAAGGTTGAGGTTACCCTTGCATATCAATTTTTTATCAATTTTCAATTATCTAAAAATCATAGCAAAGTATTTTACTACTGTACCTTCATAAAGCCAATGTTATAAGATAAATTGGTTCATCTTTACTTATGCAAAAAACTATTCAGGAAAAATGCAATAAACACTATCAGTACAGCAGGTAACAAATACCACTGCATTTGGTGAATTACAATTAGCTGCCAATATTCTATAAATACTGTGTGCATAATGGTTTGGATATGAACAAAACTGCTTAGTGAAACTAGTAACTCTAAAAGAATAAGAAGTTCACATAAAAGCTTCTGTCAAAATTTACTAATACAGTACTGTGCTAAAAAAGAAATGCTAATGAAAGAGAAACTTCAAAAAATTTACCTATTATATACAAACTCAATATTTTTACACAGCTTTAAAATATCAAGACATATTCTACAGAAGAGAGAGGACTCCCAGTACATCATTTAATGCTTCTATGGTTCCCCCAGTGCCAAGTAATAACACGTGGTAATCCATGTGTCACTTGATTTAGCAGTAGAATAAAGCAGGCTTCAACAATGGGTATTTAACTAAAGTCATGAGTTTCTGCTAAAAATTTTAGTATTATTCTATACAAAAAAAAAAAAAAGAATTCAACACAAACTTTTTAAATATCGATAGATTAAGCCATAAGAGCATTTGACAAGGGCAAAAAAGAAAGAAGGTACAATATGCTGTTAGAAAAGTATGTATAGAAACCATAGCTCCTAATACTGCTGGGGATGATGAATAGGAATAAACTCTGGTTCTGAAGTTATAAATATTTTTATACACAATATACAGTACACAACAAAATATTCTCTTACGTATGTAAGCCTTAAAAATAACTGGTCTGAGTCAGCAGAGATGGCATTTTTCATAACTCACTGTACCTGAGAGAGAGAGAGAGAGAGAGAGAGAGAGAGAGAGAGAGAGAGAGAGAGAGAGAGCATGTCCTACCTGAAGTCCTCAAAAGAGTGAAAGTAGAGAAAGGATAAATATGGGAACCAAAAATGATCTTGTGGAACTAATGACAGAATTTAGTCTGGAATAAAAATTAACTCCAGAAGGAATTCAATCTTTTGAATATGTTACCTGAAGACAGCATGGCGCTCACTAACCTATGCATTATGGGTAAAAATGCCTGATCGTCCTTTGTTTTTGGTTATAAATGCGGTAAAAAGGCTGAAGGTTGCTTTGTTTAAAGATTATCCAATCAACTGTGATTTAGGAATTCATATGCCCTTCTAAAAAAGTGCGTCAGTTATCTGCCATGGATTCTATTGTTCAGACGTGCAGTAACTATTGCTTCCCATATTTTAAGGTTATTAGAAGGTTTTGTGGACATTATAATGGCACTCCAGAAGTAGTGAATAGGTTCCTATGTGAACATTCAGTGCTACCAAGAAGTATTAAGGTTAGTAAAGTGGATAACCAAAAGGTTACAGAAATATTTGCCGATTTACCCCTTTGCTTTGTATAACTGATAATTAACGCTGAATTACTATTCCACGGGGCTAACGCGCAAAGTGAAACATGTTCCACTTACCGGAACATGGGAGCAATAAGATAATGCTTAATCGCAAGCGAAGCAAGAATATGGCACAGCAAAAACCAATATATCAATAACCCAATGAAGAAACAAGGTATTTATAGTATGATGACGACTGCTACAAAGGACTCGAATCCATGGGAAATGGGAGAGAAAATCCTGTTTTCTATGCATCTGAAAGTTTGGAAAACAAAAGCTCCAGTGTTTGACAGTTTCATTACAATTAATTGATTTTGCTATAGGTAACCAATGTTTTTTTATTACAATTACTGGTGTGTTTTGGTTAGACATCTCGTTTTCTGTATTCTCCCACACAAAATGATATTTTCATAATAAAATAAATTTTTGAACATACTTACCCGCTGGTTATATATAATAGCTTTATTCTTTCTGACCGGCAGAAAATTCAAAACTCGTGCCCATCGCATCTATATGCCAGGTAAACACTAGCTAGGCCGAACTATCCCTCCTAGTCTCAGATTTTTTTATGCCCATAGGCCTCTAGAGGGGAGGAAGGGGGGCATTTTAAGTTATATAACCAGTGGGTAAGTATGTTCAAAAATTTATTTTATTATGAAAATATCATTTTTAAACATTTAAACTTAACCGCTGGTTACATATAATAGCTGATTGACACCCTTGTTGGCGGGTCAGAGACAGCAAGATTAATGGAATTTCACTTAAGAGTTTATAAAACAAAAACTTTGCTTAAGGGTTCGTATCTATTTAGGACGCCGACTTCAATGGCTCTCTGCAATCATAAGTCTGCTGTCCTTGAGAACCAGTGACCCACCAAGGGGGCTGAAGAACTTTAAGAGCTGTCAAACGGTGACTTACCTATAACATGACAGGACCTCTACCAATATGACAAATTCGTAGATAATTTGTATTTTTCCTAACCATACAAACCTTTGCTATTTAAATAAGGTATTACTTTCGGCGTATCTGAATGACGAGCCATTAGATTTATAACGAGGGTTAACTACCCCCTCGCTAGTTAGGGGAGGGGTAGCTAGCTACTCCTCCCCCCTCACTCACCGGTGAACTGATTCACTTCACTTAGAGGTAGGACTTGCCTTGGGGGACAGGGCTGGTGGGCAAGTATGATTAAATAGCTAAGGTTTGTATGGTTAGGAAAAATACAAATTATCTATGAATTTGTCATGTGTTCCGTAACCGAAATACAAACCACGCTATTTAAATAGGGTGACTTAACCCTTAGGTAGGGTGGTAAGTCCCAGCCTTATTGGCTTTGGCTTTGCCCGGGGACTCAGAATCCGAGTGTGTAGCACTCGAGATAAGGAGTCCCTGCACCTCGCAAATCCCTTGCTCTGCAAGGAACGTGCGGCCTACGTAAGCTTGTGTGTGAAGGAATGAAGTGTGACTCGTCCTAGGAAGTTGACCTGGAATCCTTTAGATGGAAATCTAGGATAGGACGTTCCCAATACCACCTCGTCAGGGTATGGGGGACGCGACAGTATTATCTTAATACTAGGAACACAAGGAAGCATGGTTTACCTGCAGTGGTTTGAGGTCAGCTGTGCAGAGAACCCAGGATGCTGCTTTCCCCAAGAGAGGGGAGGATGAAGAAAAGAGTAAGGGCCAGGCATACTTTTTCATTCATGCAGACTAAAACCGGGTAACAATGCCCTCAACCTTCTGCTACTTGTCCATTAAGGTGCCTGAGGTTTAGACCAGCTGTTGTGCAGCCACCACAGGGCCGATAGAGAACGTATCGAGCCTCCTGTGGGTCACGTCCTGCAGGTAGTGGGCTGTGAAGGTCGTTTGACGCTTCCAGACCCCAGCTTGTAGAACCTGCGTCACTGAGAAGTTTCTCTTGAATGCCAGGGACGTAGCGATGCCTCTGACATAATGTGCTCTAGGGCGACGTGACGGAGGAGGGTCTGGATTCAGGGAATGGTGGATGACCCTGCGAATCCATGCTGAGATGGTGTTCTTAGTGACCCTCCTCTTCGTCCTTCCTGTGCTCACAAACAATGCTCGCACTCGAGGACGAGCTGCAGCTGTTCTCTTAAGATAGAGCCTCAGACTCCTTACTGGGCACAGTAGGAGATAGTCTGGGTCATCTGTTACAGAACGGAGACTCGAAATCCGGAAGGAGTCGAACCGTGGGTCCAGAATCCCAAGATTTCGAGTCTTAGCCACAAACTCAGGGACGAACCCGAACGTTACCTCCCCCATCTCCTTGAATGGGCGACGTCGTACGAGAGACCATGAAGGTCGCTGACTCGCTTGGCCGAGGCCAATGCGAGTAGGAACACAGTCTTCCAAGTCAGGTGACAATCAGAAGCCTGGCGTAATGGTTCAAACAGAGGTCTCTTAAGAGACCTGAGGACTCGAACCACGTTCCATGGAGGAGGTCTCACTTCCGACTGAGGGCAGGTAAGCTCGTAGCTTCGTATGAGTAGAGAAAGTTCCAGCAAGGAGGAAATGTCAATTCCTTTCAGCCTGAAGGCTAGGCTTAAGGCTGAGCGATAGCCTTTTACTGCCAAGACTGAAAGGCGCATTTCTTCCCGCAAATACACAAGAAACTCCGCTATTGCTGGAATAGTGGCATCGAGGGGAGAGATACCCCTTCCATGACACCAACCACAGAAGACACTCCACTTTGCCTGGTAGACTCCTGCGGATGACTTTCACAGATGCTGAGACATCCTTTCCGCAACTTGTTGCGAAAAGCCTCTCTCTGTGAGGAGATGCTGGATAGTCTCCAGGCGTGAAGCCAAAGCGAAGCTACGGCTTTGTGAAAGATGTTAGCGTGTGGTTGTTTGAGTAGCTCGTGTCGTGGAGGGAGTTCTCTCGGAGGCTCCGTAAGGAGATGCAGAAGGTCAGGGAACCATTCCGCGTCATGCCAAAGCGGAGCTATGAGAGTCATCGAGAGGTTGAACGACAGTCTGGTCTTGTTGAGTACCCTCCTCATCAGACAGAACGGTGGGAAGGCAAAAACGTCGATGTTGTCCCACCGTTGTTGGAAGGCATCTTGCCAGAGTGCCTTGGGGTCCAGGACTGGGGAACAGTACAGTGGAAGCTTGAAGTTCAATGCTGTCGTGAACAGGTCCACTGTCGGGGAACCCCACAAAGTCAGGACTTTCTTGGCTACTAGAGGATCCAAAGACCACTCGGTACTCACTATCTGCGATGCTCTGCTCAGACTGTCAGCGAGCACATTCCTTTTGCCTGGAATGAAGCAAGCCGATAGTGGAAACGAGTGAACTTCGGTCCATCTCAGTATCTCTACTGCAAGATGGGATAGCTGTTGTGAAAAGGTACCTCCCTGCTTGTTGATGTAAGCCACTACCGTGGTGTTGTCGCTCATCACCACCACGGAGTGACCCGCCAGGGTTTGTTGGAACTGTTGAAGCGCCCGATTTACGGCCTTCATCTTTAACAGATTTATGTGGAGGCACTTTTCTGATTCTGACCATAGGCCTGAGGTCCTGTGGTTCAGAACGTGGGCCCTCCACCCTTCTTTTGAAACGTCGAGAACAACATCAAATCCGGGGGGAGGACGAGAAGATCCACTCCCTTTCGGAGGTTTTCGTGTGTCACCCACCACTGAAGGTCCGTCCGTTCCGCAGGACCCGTAGGGACCAGAATGTCCGGGGAATCGTGGCCTTGATTCCACTGGGACTTGAGCCGCCATTGTAGGGATCTCATCCTGAGGCGGCCGTTTGGAACTAGACGGGCTAAGGAGGAAAGGTGACCTAGAAGACGTAACCACGATTGGGCTAGAAGCTCTTCTCGTCTGAGAAAAGGATCTGCGACCCTCCTCAGCCTTGCTATCCTGTCGTCTGATGGAAAGGCTTTGTGGAGATTAGTGTCCAATATCATGCCTAGATATACCAGTCGTTGAGATGGAAGCAGAAAAGACTTCTCGAGATTTACCATGATCCCTAGATCTTGGCAAATTCCCAGAAGCTTGTCTCGGTGTCAAAGAAGGGTCGATTCTGAGTCTGCCAGGATCAGCCAGTCGTCCAGATAACGGAGGAGACGGATGCCGATCCTGTGTGCCCACGAAGAGATCAGGGTGAACACTCTGGTGAATACCTGGGGTGCTGTGGAGAGACCGAAACACAGCACCTTGAACTGGTAGATCTTGTTGTCTAGGCTGAATCTTAAGTACTTCCTGGAAGACGGATGGATTGGGATCTGGAACTACGCGTCCTTCAGATCCAGTGTACACATGAAGTATTGCGATCTCACTGCAAATCTGACCATGTCTGCTGTCTCCATGCTGAACGGAGTTTGTTTGACAAACTTGTTCAGAGCTGAGAGGTCGATGACTGGTCTCCAGCTTCCAGACGCCTTCTTTACAAGAAAGAGTCGACTGAAGAAGCCTGGGGAGCCGTCGAAGACCTCCTGGAGAGCATCCTTCTTCAGCATGGTCTCGACTTCTGCCCGTAGGGCTAGCCCCCTTGCCGATCCCATGGCATAGGAGCTCAACGACACTGGATTCGCTGTCAGGGGAGGGAGAGATGTTATGAACGGGACGCGATATCCCTGACTGATCACGGAGATCGTCCAGATATCGGCCCCGAGTTGCTGCCACCTGAATGCGCAACTTTTCAGGCATCCCCCCACTGGTGGACATGCAGGGGGATTGCCAATCCTAGCGTTTGCGGCCTCGGCCGCTCCCTCTAGGATTCTTGCCTCCCCTGGAGGACTTTTTGCCCTTCTTGTCTCTGACAGGAAAGGGCTGCCGCTTGGACCCATCGTCTTTGCTGCCGCTGCCGGTTTCGTTGTCTTGGACTGGCGAGGTTGTTGAGGTGCTGGAGGTCTGTAGGGCTTTGTTGTAAGAGCCCTTTGGAGAAGAGAATCCTGGTTCGATTTTCTCCACCTCTCAGCCACCTGTTCCACATCCTTGGGCTCAAACAAACTCTTTCCCAGGAGGGAAGAGTGTCTGAGCTTGCAGACATCCACGACTGGGACCTTCAAGTGGAAACTCTCGGTCACCGCATCACGTCGCTTCAGGATCGAGTTTGCCCACAAGTTCGAGACTTGGTGGGCCAGAAACTCAATGGTGCGTGTGCCCGAAAGGAGGAAGGTCTCCAGGGCCTTCCTGGTGCTCTCCTTGGACAGATCCTCGGATCGCAGCAGGATGCCCAGAGACCTCAGCCGGACGTCCAGCCACGAAGTGGCCTGCATGGCACACTTTGCGACCTTCTCCTGACTCAGGATCTCTGTTGCCGAAAATGTCACTTGCCGGCTGGAGTGTCTCTCAAGAGAGACTCCCCTGGTAAGCTCTTCCACAGAGTGGTGGAGTGGAAGAGCTAAACAAAACTCCTCCATGATCTCAAAATACCTCCTCTCTTGGACACAAGGAGGTGGGAGAAGCTTGTTGCCAGCAGTGGAACGGCTGGAGGAGGCGAGCTCGGAGATTGATTGATTGATTGATTGAAAGTTTTCTGGCATCCTGACATCTAAGGTCATTGACGCCGTTACCATTTACTGTATATGAAAATTAAAAGAATTCGATTAAAACCATAAAAATTAAGAAGTCATTACAATAGTTAAATAGTTTTCAGAAGACCTGCTTCTGAAATAAATCTAAAAATCCCGCTCACATAGTAAGACACATCATGTCCAAGAATCTTGGCAAGGATAAACCTGCCATCCTCACCTCGAGCCTCAAAGCTGGCCCTCAACCTTATCCCTGGCACTCTTCACCCCTTGGGACCAAGGCAAAGCCGCACTTGCCTTAGTGGGTTTCTGAGTGCCAAAGACTCGGTCCAGGACCGTGTCCTTGCCCTCACGAGGGGCGATCTCAGGGTCCTTGAACCCATTGAGATGCCTCATCCGAGTCAAGACTTGCCAGAAGGCAAGCTCTGACTCTTGCTGCTCTCCTCCTGGTGAACAGGCAGCAAAGTCTCCTGTCCCAAGATGCTCTACTTGGGGGGACACGTGGACGTTCTCCTGCGGTCTCGCTGGCTCTGGTCAAATCCTGGAAGAAGACTTCGGGATAGTCTTCGAGTCCTTTGGTTCCCTCCTAGGAAGGATGCAGGACTCCAGCAACGAAGTCTGAGGGCTCTTCTCCGCCCCAACACGGGACGACTCTCCTACTCGCGGTGGGGTTTCTCCCATGGGTGCAGTGGGAGAAGGTCTCACCTCGGTAGATTCCCGAGGACGGAAAAGCTTCGTCCACAGGAGAAGGAGAGAACGTCTGAGGGGGGGGGAAGGAGCCTTCCTTACGAACTTCTTAGGAGCCAGTTTGACCCTGGGAGAAGTCACCCCGATCTCTACTCCTCTCTTCCTCTTCAGTGGGGTCGGAGCTGCCGTTGGTTTGAGACCCAAATCAGCGAAGGCAGGCTTAACAGCCTGGAAGACAGCTCTGATAAGGGACCCAAACCATGGCTGCTTACTGACAGACGCAGTGTCAGAGACTCCCGCTGGAGGGAACGGGATCGGACGATCCTTCGGAGTAGATACCACAGGGCCTGCCTGAAAAGAAAGGGAAGAAGATTGGTGCCTAGACCTCTCTGGAGACCTCCCCTCCTGCGAGCGCGCCGTTCTGCGCTTGTGGGGGGGGGGACCGTGAAGAAGATGGTCAACCTGACTGCTCTCGCTCCTGAAGACCCGCTAGGAAGCTCGCGTTGCGAAACCCAGAGGGAATCGCACTTGGGCTCGCGCTGTCGTTCACGCGATGGAACAATCCCAGGTTCGCGCGCGGTAGAACGTTCGCGCACATGTGGACGAGGGTGCACATGAGCGAGTGTTGGCGACCAGGAGAATACGGCGCGTAGGTGAACGACGGAGCGCGGGCGAGCGATGGCGCGCAGGGCGAGTAGGTGAGCGACTGCGCACAGGTGAGGATGCGCGTGGGCGCACAGGTGATCTGCGAGCAGGCGCGTGGGCGCACAGGTGATCTGCGAGCAGGCGCGTGGGCGTGCTGGAGAGTGATGGTGCGCAGGCGATGGGGCTCGCGGACGCGCCAGAGATCGCTAGCGTGCAGGTGCGCGATCTGGAGAAGACAGATGGGGCGCAGGGTCAGCAGGCTTAGAAGCGCGTGAAGGAGACTGCTCGTGGGCGCGTCGTGTCCCGTCCACCTCTGGAAGTGCGCACGGTAGGAGCTGGAACCTGTGGGCGCGAAGGTGACTGCAAGCGATGGCGCATAGACGAGGGTTGGCGAGAGGGCGAGTTCCGAAGGCACACAGGTGAACGCTCGCGAGAAGGCGAAGGATGAGGCTTCCTTCCTACGCCAAGATCCGAAGATCGTGGGCGCGTACAGTAGTTACGTGCTGACGCGCAGGGCAAGTTCACTGGCGAGCTGGAGATTATGGGCGCGCAGGCCGCGTATCAGGATCAGGGCGCGCAGATGTGCGTTGGCAAGGAGGAGATCGCTGACGCGCAGGAGAGCGCTTGCAAGCAGGAGAGCGCTGGCGAGCAGGAGATCGATGGCGAGCAGGAGACCGCTGACATGTCGACTCTGCCATAGGAAATCGCTGGCGCGTTGTTTCCGGCACAGGAAGACTCAGCAACAGCAGGAACAGGAGAAGGCTTGCACGTAAGTCGCGCACAGGTAAAACCTGGTACTTAAGGGACTTGCTCACATTGTGAGACAAGCCGTTTTGCCCCGAAGGGACCGGTGCCCATTGGATAACGGGGTGCGAGGGCGCCCACTGCGCATCAGCTGCCACGAACGGTGAAGGAGGATCAGCAAGTCTGGCAGGCGTAGGAAATCGCGAATGATCTGCAGAGAGGTCCAAAGATGCGGCTGCAACGGTCGACTCACGACGAGGAGGATCCTCTGCGGGGGATGGCGAGGGCGAGGAGCTGAAGAGGCGCCTCCTAACTTCTTTGTGGGGAGAAGGAAGACCTCTACGGCGAAGAGGGCGAGCCTTGCGACGGATACGTCCTCTGGGAGCAGGAACACCATCGTCGGTCCTCTGAAGAGGAGTCTCTGTCAGTGTACTCCCCCGAGGGGGAGAATCACCTGCAGGAGAGACCGTTGGACTCAGCTCCTCCCTCGAAGGATGTTCGGAGGGGGGAACTGAGCCTTCAGCAACATCAGCACCCAAGGCAGGGGTTTGACCCGACCCATCGGAAGCCTCTGCCACAACAACGTCGACGATAGACAGAGGGTCAATCTCCGCTATCACCGGCGACTGTTTGACAGCTGCGCCCAACTGGATCAAGTCAAATGGGGCTTCCCTGGAGGGCGAACCCTTAAGCCCCAAGGAAGCCCAAAGCTGCAATAAATCATCATTATAAACAGAAACAGATAAATCCTCCCCCGGAGGAGGAGGAGGAGGAGCTGCCTCGCTATAGGAGACAACTCCCTCTCCCGAACCCCGAGGTCGGTCAACAAAAGAACGGCCTACGCTACCACTCGACAGCCTCTCACGAGAGACCGATCGAGCGGGAGCTACGGAGGAGGTCCGGGCAATGGAAGAAGAGTCCTTGGAATTTTCCTTCTTCAAGGAAACCCTTGAAGGAGAAAGATCCCGCTTAGACTTCTTCTTCCGTCGCCGGGAAAACCTCTCCCACTGGGAGGTAGACCACTCCCTGCACGCACTGCACACTTTATCCTTATCACACCGTTGACCTCTGCAGAACGGACACAAGGTGTGAGGGTCCGTCTCGACCGCCGACATACAAGTCCCACAAGGGCGATCGGGTAAACCAGGGCATTTCCGCATGATAAGGAGAGAGGCCAACTTCCAAACACACAAACTGAAAGAGAAAGCAAAAAAGATTAAGGCTGTCAATGCGAGGGTGAGTGCAGCTACGCCAAAAGTAATACCCTATTTAAATAGTGTGGTTTGTATTTCGGTTACGGAACAAATCCTTGTTCCGGGCGCTCTCAAGGAACAATTGACTACCTGATTCAATCAAAGATTGCGGAAGATTGTCTAACAATTTCCTCCAATCCTATAAATCTATACTGTACAAGTTCCAAGAGGGGAAAAAGGGTACTAGGGATTTAAGGGAATGTGGTGGTAGATCCTTCACCTACTACTGCATTCGCTGCTACGAATGGTCCCAAAGTGTAGCAGTCCTCATAAAGAGTCTGGACACGATTTAAATAATGTGGTGCGAATACAGATTTACTTCTCCAAAACGTTGTATCCATTATACTTTGCAGAGAACAGTTTTGTTTAAAGCCTACAGAAGTTGCCACTGCTCTAACTTCATGAGTTTTAACTTTTAAGAGTTTAAGATCTGCCTCACTACACTGTGCGTGAGCATCTTTAATTAAAATTCTTATAAAATATGATAAGGCGTTTTTTGACATAGGTAAAGAAGGCTTTTTTACAGCACACCAAAGAGCGTCTGAACTGCCTCTTAAACTTTTAGTCCTGTCTAAATATACTCTTAATGCTCTAACAGGACAAAAAACCTTCTCTATTTCGTCGCCCACCAAATCAGAGATTAACAATTTCAAAAGATTTTGGCCAAGGGTGAGAAGGACGTTCGTTTTTGGCTAGAAAATTAAGCTGCAGGGACCATATAGCTTTCCCGTTTCTAAAACCAACGTTTTTACTAAAAGCATGAACCTCACTGACCCGTTTAGCTGTTGCTAGGCTTACTAAAAATATGACAAATTCGAAGATAATTTGTATTTTTCCTAACCATACAAACCTTAGCTATTTACAAAGGGTTATTACTTTTAGCGTAGCTGAAATGGCGAGCCATTAGAATTTAACGAGGGTGTATTACCCCCGCGCTAGTTAGCGGGGGGGTAGGGGAGTGGTAGCTAGCTACCCCTCCTCCCCCTCACACACACGTGAATACTCACTTTCACTTAGAGGTAGGACTTGTCTTGGGGGACAGGGCTGGCGGGCAAATATGTGTAAATAGCTAAGGTTTGTATGGTTAGGAAAAATACAAATTATCTTCGAATTTGTCATTTGTTCCGTAACCGAAATACAAACCATGCTATTTACAAAGGGTGACTTATCCCTTAGGAAGGGTGGAAAGTCCCCAGCCATACTGGCTTTGGCTTTACCCGGGGACTCAGAATCCGAGTGAGTCGCACTCGAGAAAAGGAGTCCCTGCACCTCACAAGTTCCTTGCTCCGCAAGGAACCATGTGGCCTACGTGAGCTTGTGTGTGAAGGAAGAAGTGTGACCCGTCTTAGGCAGTTGACCTGGAGTTCCAGAAGGAACTCTGGGTTAGGACGTTCCCAATACCACCTCGTCAGGGTATGGGGGACGCGACAGTATTGACTCAATACTCGGAACACAAGGAAGCATGGTTTACCTGCAGAGGTTCGAGGTCAGCTATGCAGAGACCAGGATGCTGCTTCCCCGTAGAGGGGATGATGAAGAAAGAAGTAAGGGCCAGACATACTTCTTTCGTTCATGCAGACTAAAACCTGATAACAATGCCCTCAACCTTCTGCTACCTGTCCAAAAAGGAGCCTGAGGTTAGACCAGCTGTTGTGTAGCCACCACAGAGCGATAGAAAACGTATCGAGACTCCTGTGGGTCACGCCCTGCAGGAAGCGGGCTGCGAAGGTCATCAGACGCTTCCAGACTCCAGCTTGTAGCACCTGCGTCACAGAGTAGTATTACTCGAAGGCGAGGGACGTTGCGATGTATCCAACATCGTGCTGTAGGGCGACGTGACGGGGGAGGGTCTGAAGACAGGTCGAGATGAATGTCCTTGAGTCCGGGCTGAAGAGGTATACTGGTGACTCTCCCCCCATGTCCTTCTTGTGTTCCCAAATCGGCTGCAACTGAGGACAAACTGCAGCTGTTCCCAGCGCTAACCTCTCGATTCCTTACTGGCAAGAAAGAGAAGGTCTTGGGACATCAGACACAGAATGGAGACTCGAAATCTTGAATGAATCGGACCGAAGGGTCGGGACCCTCAGATTCTGAGTCTAGCCAACAACTCAGGAGCTAGCCTGAATGTTGCCTTCCCTTCTTCCTTAGAAAGGGGGGAGTAGTAAGAGACCAAGAAGATTGCTTACACACTGGCCGTGGCCAGAGTGAGCAGAAGACCCAAGGCGGAATACAATCCGAGGCCTGTCGTAAAAGGGTCTTGAGAAGATCTCTTAAAGGACTAAAAGTCCGAGCCATGCTCCAAGTTGGAGGTCTTCCTCCGACTAGGGCAGGGACGATCGTAGCTTCGCATGAGCGAGGATAGATCCAGCGGGCAGGAAAAAGTTATTCCTTTAAGCCTGAAGGTCAGGGAAAGGCTGAGCGACAGGCTTCATTGCCAAGAGCGGAAAGGAGTTTCCTCCCGCCGAAAGGCAATAAGACCGTTATTGCTGGAGAAGAGGCCTCACGGGAAGAGGTATATCTCCCACGGCACCAACCACCTTAGACTCTTCACTTTGCCTGGGAGACCCCTGTGGATGACTATCGCAGATGACGCGACCTCCGTACCAGAAACCGTTCTGCGCGTAGTCCCAGTGGAGCTCTCCCATTGAAAGGTTGACAGACAACCTGGTCTTGTTGAGGCCCATTGTCCGCAGACAAAAAGGAGGGAAGACGCAGGCGTCGAAGTTATCCCACCATCACCGGAATGCATCTTGCCAGAGTCTCGGGGTCTGAGACTGGGGGGAAGACTAGCGGAAGCTTGAGGTTCCAAGGTGTCGCGATCAGGTCCCCCAGACCAGCACTTGCTGGTTACCCAAGGTCAAAGACCCCTAGGTACACTCTCTCTATGAGGCTCTGCTCGGATAGTCTTAGAGAAACATTCCCCTGCCTGGAATGAGAGAGTCGATGGTGGAATTGAGAGAATCTCAATCATCCCGGTATCTCTACTGCAAGATGTGAAGGTGTGAAAATGCATCCCCTGCTGGTTAGAATGAAGTCGACGCGCAACGGGGCGACTTGGCAGGAGCTGTAGGATCTGAAGAGGGGCCAGACTAAGGCCCTTAAGCCTGCCTGAATGATGGAGAGGTATCCTTCAGGTCTTGACCATAGGCCTGGACCGGAACATGCCCCCCCCCCCTTCCTTTGACGAGTCTGAGAACCGCATCAAGAATGTGGGGAAAGGACGAGAATATCCACTACCATCAAGAGGCTCCATAGGTCAACACCCATTGCAGGTTTAATAGTTCCGCTGGTCCCATAGGGCCAGGGAGTCCGGTTAAACATTGCCTGAAGCCACCGGAACTTGGATCGCCCCACATGGAACTTATCCTGAGGCGACCGTTCGGACTATAGACGGGTCAATGAGGAAAGAAGAACTAGGAAACGTTCCAAGGTAGGGCTGAAAGCTCTGCTTGACTGAGAACAGGTACTGCGACTCTCCTCGGTCTTGCCACAGTCAACCGAAAGAAGGCTCGGAGGATGTGGTAACAGAATCTGGCGTCCCCAGGTGGTCACCCATCCAAGTACCGACATTGCTTAACCTCGCTGGACGGACGAGAAGCGGGGTTTCCAATGTGGTAAGGCGGTTGACTCAATATCATGGCCAGATACTCCAAATGTTGAGGCAGAGAAAGAGAAGGCTCCAAGCAAAATACCATGAGCCCACACTCATGGTCAGCATCCGGAAGCTTGTCCCGGCGCTGAAGAAGGTCGAAACCCGAGCCTACCAGAGTTGACCAGCCCTCCAAACAGCAGAGGAGGCGGAAGCCTGCACCTGAGCGGCCAAGAGGAAGGCAGGGAGAGTTCTCTAGGGAAACAAACCTGCTATGCCACGGCGGGATAGCCACACTGCATCATAAGCAGGAATACTTGCAGTCTAGGCTGAATTCGACGCGCACCCTGGAAGATGGATGGAATGGAAACTGAAAGTACCCGTCCTTCCGATCCAGGGTTAAAGGAGTCCTGTCGCCTCGTTACCAGTCTGATCGATTCTGCTGGTCTACGCTGGCCGAAGTTTGTTCGACAAACTTGATCAGGGCTGAGAGGTCGACTATGGACATCCCCTCTCAGATCCTTCCTTACAAGAAAGGATCGACTGAGGGGGCCGGGGGTGAAGCCGTCGATGATCCTAAGGAAGACCTTCGCCTAAGGTATGGATCATTCTGCCCAACCGGGCAACTCTGCTGACGCTATGGCATAGAGGTTCAGAGACACTGAATTCGCTGACAGAGACGGCAGGCGCGATATCCTTGGCTACTCACAGAGATTGTGCGGGAATGGGCATCGGGAAGCTGTCATTCGGATGAGTAACCTTAAGCATCCTCCCAGTGAAAAAACCTGCAATCCTAGAGTTCGTGAACTCCTTTTAGGACTATGCCCCCCCGGGGGAGTCTCCCGTGCCATCTGTTCCTGACAGGAGGAAACTGCAATTGGACACCTTGTCCCAGTTGTCGTAGCCGATAACTTAGGCCGACGTGGTTGAAAGAAAAGGGCGCTGGAGCCCTGCAGAGTCTGGAAGAAAGCGCCTTGGAGGAGTGAAACCGGAAGTCGATTTACTCCGCACAGCAGCTGTCTAAGTCTCTGTCCTTGGGCACAAACAAAACTCTTCTCAAGGATGGAAGAGTGTCTGAGGCCGTCGACCTCCACAGATGAGACACCCGAAGGAAGCCTTCAGTCAGCGCGTCCAGATGGTACAACATCGAGCTTGTCCGCAAGTAGATACTTAACGACGAAAGGCCAAGGTGCCTGAGCTCGAGAGGAGGAAAGTACCCTTGATCTTCCTGTAGCTTCCTTGAACCAAACCTCGGCCGTAACCGAGGGGGGAAAGAACCTGGTAAGCTCCCAGAGGAAGAGGTAAGCAGTCACCCCTTGTCCGATGGAGAAATCTTGAACGGAAAGCCCCCCGCCAAAAATCCTTCCAGGGCGGGAGAAGGAGAGAGTACTCGTGCAGGAGAGGGGACCCTCGAGACCGACCTCTTGGGAACCAACTTCGCCCTGGGGGAAGTCACCACGAAGTCCACTCCTCTCTTTCTCTTCAGCGTAGGAGAGACAGCCGCTGGTTTGTTACCCTGGCCGGCGAGTGCTGGTTTCATAACCCTCATTAACGCCCGTGCCAGCGGACCAAACCATGTCTGCTGCTCCAAGGACACAGAGTCCGAAATCCTTGCTAAGGTGAAAGGGATCAGGCGATCCTTTGGAGTGGACACGACGGTACCTGCCTGAAAAGAAGGTGGGGAAGAATGCTGTACTGACCTGTCTTCGTCCTGCACTACCAACCTGTGCTTGGATGGAGGTGATCCCGAGTGCCGTCTAGGACCACGCGTCCCTGCTGCTACCACCGGCTGTGGAATTCGCCGCGAACTATGGTCGCGCGAGGGCGAACGGTCGCTCAAAGGCGAATGGTCGCGCGGGCGCACAGGCGAGCGGTCGCGCGGGCGCGCAGGCGAGCGATCGCGCGGGCGCGCAGGCGAGCGATCGCGCGGGCGCGCAGGCGAGCGATCGCGCGGGCGCGCAGGCGAGCGATCGCGCGGGCGCGCAGGCGAGCGTTCACGCGGGCGCGCAGGCGAGTGGGCGTGAGGGTGGGCAGGTAAATGAACACGTGTCCGAGACGACGAACGCAAGCGATGGCGCGACGGCGAGGGATCGTGCTGCCGCGTAGGTGAAGAAGATCGCTGGCGATAATGACCGCGTGATGGTAAGCGATGGCGAGCAGCATGTGTAGGTGAATGATCGCGTGATAGGGTGCGATGGTGATCAGCATCCGCAAGAGGGCGAGCGTTCAGGGTTGTGCGATGAGGAGCAGCATGCGTAAGCGGGCGATCGTGCAGGGTTGTGCGATGGCGAGCAGCATGCGCAGGTGAATGATCGCGTGAAAGGGTGCGATGGTGATCAGCATCCGCAGGAGGGCGATCGTTCAGGGTTGTGCGATGAGGAGCAGCATGCGTAAGCGGGCGATCGTGCAGGGTTGTGCGATGGCGAGCAGCATGCGCAGGTGAATGATCGCGTGAAAGGGTGCGATGGTGATCAGCATCCGCAGGAGGGCGATCGTTCAGGGTTGTGCGATGAGGAGCAGCATGCGTAAGCGGGCGATCGTGCAGGGTTGTGCGATGGCGAGCAGCAAGCGCAGGTGAATGATCGCGTGAAAGGGTGCGATGGTGATCAGCATCCGCAGGAGGGCGATCGTTCAGGGTTGTGCGATGAGGAGCAGCATGCGTAAGCGGGCGATCATGCAGGGTCGTGCGATCAGCATCCGCAGTTGAGGGTTGCGCGATGGCGATCAGCATCCGTAGTTGAGGGTCGCGCGATGGCGATCAGCATCCGCAGTTGAGGGACGTGCGATGGCGATCAGCATGCGGAGGTGAGCTAGTAGCTGGCGAACCATGTTCCTTCAGAAGTGTTGGAGAACGTTGGCGTGCCAGCTGTAACACACGTGGGCGATCCGGAGATCGCTGGCGAGCTGATGATCGCTGACGAGCTGATGATCGCTGGCGAGCTGATGATCGCTGACGAGCTGATGATCGCTGACGAGCAGAAGGCTACGCGTGGAAGCCTGCGCAAAGAAAAAGAGTCCTTGACCCCGACCTGAACCGAAGTTCTAGATCGCGAGGGCGAACGTGGGCGCACAGGGCACGTAACAGGAACCGCAGGGAAGATCATCTTGAAAGCGCTGACGAACAGGAGAGCGCTGATGAGCAGAAGGGCGCGCAGGGAAACCCTGACACGCAAGGGAAGAACCCCCGTGGGGGCAACCCTTTGCCCCGAAGGGATCGTTGTCCGCAGGGAGACTGATGTCCGTCGGAAGACCGCTGTCCGTCGGGCAGACCGTTGTCCGTCAGGATGACCGTTGCCCGTCGGAAGACGAGATCAGACTGCTGTCCATCTGCACCAAGGCGGAAGATCGAGAAAAAGGAGTTGTAGGCTGCAAACGGAGATCCAAAAGGGCGCCTATAGCACCCTTATAGGGAGATGAGAGGCCCTTACGACGAGGCGGACGGAGGGCCTTACGGCGAGGGGGGCCAACAGCAACAGCAACAGAAGAAACCTCCGAAGAGGAGTCTCTATGAGTGTACTCTCTCGCGAACGAAAGAGAAACACTTCGTGGAAGAGACCGGTCAGCCAGTGACCTAAAAGGAGCAATCCTCCGAAGAGGAGCTCCTGCAGTTGCCCAGCCCCTTGAGCGAAACTGCAGGTGCGACCGCTCAGCACCAAGAGCATAGGTAGTCGCACGAAAAAAAGGCAAGAGAAGAACCCCCCAAAAGGGGAAAAACTCAAGCCTGGACAGGAAAAACTTCCCTCGGAAGGAAAGTTATCCGCCCAAGGAGGCAAGCCTCCTGACTGTTCTAAAATGAACTGGAGAGCTGTCCGTCGACACGGGAGTACTACCAGTAGAAGGAGACACGCCCCTGACGAAAATACAAGGGGGGAGGCAGCAACAGCCGAATCCCCAGGACTCAACCAGACAGCTCACACCGTTGCTATATTACAGAAACGAACTAGATCGGTAACTGTAAAAAATAAAACAAATAATATTAGTACACATTCATTCCCCCGGGAAGGCTCCGAAGAGGAATCCCGAGGGAAAGGAACAAGAATTACAAAACAGGCACGTGCCCTCACAATCACTTACACTTGCGGAAGGAGAGCTGTAACCAAAACAGAATTATAACAATTATAATTATGTAACTATGTAATTATGTAATCTAAAAAGGAATCGTTCTACAAGCTGAAAAACAAAAAACAACTACAATTAGATTCATAACTAATTGATACAAACGTACGGCGTAGCAACCCCCCACACGGAAAGGAAGCTAGGCTACAAGGGCGTAGTAACACGTAGTAAAAGGGTGAACGACCTCAAGAGAGAGAGAGAGAGAAAGACATAAGTCAAACTCGATCGCCACCCATAAAATACGCCGTGGTGGCCTAACTGCCGAGGCCTCCACGTAGATATCGTACACTACACACACACATCTGAAAAGGAAACTTACTTATTTCTATACTCAAATATATATACAAACATGAAAACATGTTTACATATATATTGAGTAAAAGAAAAGTAAGCGATTAAGTAAAGACAAAACAGACAATGGCTGCCAAGCGAGGACCAAGACAGAGACGTCTGTCACAGTCCGAGCCAAAAGTTAAAAGTGAGTATTCACCTGTGTGTGAGGGGGAGGAGGGGTAGCTAGCTACCACTCCCCTTACCCCCCCCCCCCCCCCCGCTAACTAGCGCGGGGGTAATACACCCTCGTTAAATTCTAATGGCTCGCCATTTCAGCTACGCTAAAAGTAATAACCCTTTGTAAATAGCGTGGTTTGTATTTCGGTTACGGAACAAAAGAGTCTTTAGAGTCAGATCTTTAAAAGAAGCAGAGCTCAGGGGTTCATATCTGTCACTCATAAGAAATTTTAAAACTACGTCCAAATTCCAGGCTGGTGAATCTTGTTGATGTTTTTTAGAGGTTTCAAAGGATCTAAGCAGATCCTGAAGGTCCTTAATATTCGAGAGGTCTAATTGCCTATGCCTAAAGACCATTGCCAACATACTCCTATATCCCTTAATGGTAGAGGAGGAGAAATTGTTCTTTCTTCTAAGTTCTAGAAAGAAATCGGCAATTTGAGCTATAGGGGTACTGGAAGAAGAAATTGAGTTTGTTTTACACCATTCTCTAAAAACTTCCCACTTGGATTGGTACACTCTGATAGTTGAAGTTCTCCTTGCTCTAACAATAGCCTTGGCTGCCTCCTTCGAAAATCCTCTAGATCTTGCGAGTTTTTCAATAGTCTGAAGGCAGTCAGAAGTAGAACTGGGAGATTTAGATGGTTTCTTGCCAAGTGTGGTTGTCTAAGATCTATTCTCAATGGCAAGCTTCTTGGGATGTCCACCATCCATTCCAGTACCTTTGTGAACCAACCTCTTGACGTCCAGAATGGGGCTATCAACGTCAATCTGGTTCCCTGGGGAGACACAAACTTTTGCAGAACTTTGTGCAGCACTTTGAAAGGTGGAAAGGCATACAGATCTAAATGTAACCAGTCCATCAGGAACGTGTCTATGTGCGACGCTTCGAGATCCGGAACTGGGGAGCAGTAATTCTCTAGTCTTTTGCTCTTTGAGGTTGCAAATAGATCCATCAGGGAACGACCCCATAAACGCCAAAGTTTCTTGCATACCTCTAAATGCAGTGTCCACTCTGTGGGGAGAACTTGGTTCCTCCTGCTGAGGCTGTCTTCCCTCACATTCCTTTCCCCTTGAATGAATCTTGTTAATAGGGAAATATTTCTTTGATGTGCCCGAATGAGAAGCATTTTTGCTAACTTGTAAAGAGGCCTGGAATGCGTTCCTCCTTGCTTCGCTATGTATGCCAAAGCTGTGGTATTGTCCGCATTGATTTGGATAACTTTGTTTTGTACTAGATTCTCGAACCCCTTGAGAGCTAATAGGACTGCCAACAGTTCCTTCTGGTTGATGTGGAGACTTAGTTGCTGATTTGACCACAGACCCGAAATCTCTGACTTTCCCAGTGTTGCTCCCCACCCCAAGTCCGAGGCGTCGGAAAACAACACTAGGCTGGGCTCTTCTGTTCCAAAGAGAGACCCTCCTGGAGTCTGTCTAAGTTGTTCCACCAACACAGGCACTCTTTTATCTGGTCCATAAGAGGAATGCTCTCTTTGTCTAGACTGTTCTCCTTGTTGCAATGACAATTGAGATGGAACTGAAGGGGTCGTAAATTGAACTTCTCCAGACACACGAATTGTTCCAGTGAGGAGAGGGTTCCCAGGAGACTCATCCACTTTCTTACTGAACAAAGCTCCTTCTTTAAAAAGGCACGAATCCTTAGGAGAGCTGACTGAATCCTTTTGGGTGATGGAAAAACCTGAAAAGTCAGACTGTGAGTCTCCATCCCCAAATACAGAATCCTCTGTGAAGGGATCAATTGAGACTTCTCTACATTTACCAGCAGTCCTAACTCCTTCGCCAGACTCATTGTTAGACGCAAGTCCTCCAGACAGCGATTGAATAATGGGGCTCTTAGTAGCCAATCGTCCAAATACAGGGAGGCCCTGATGCCTCTCGAGTGGAGCATGCTTGCCACATTCATCATGATCTTTGTGAATATCAGAGGGGCGGTAGTAAGGCCGAAGCATAGGGCCCGGAATTGGAATACTTCCTTCCTGTAGACAAACCTTAGATAACATTTGCAACTTGGGTGAATTGGAACATGAAAATAAGCATCCTGGAGGTCTAATGAGACCATCCAGTCGCCTTTCCTTATTGCCGCAAGAACTGAACTTTGGGATTCCATTGTAAATTTCGTCTTTTGGACGTAGTTGTTGAGGGCGCTTACGCCCAGGACTGGCCTCCATTCTCCCGAGCTCTTGGGAACCAGGAATAGCCTGTTGTAGAAGCCTGGTGATTCTAAGTCCCCCCCCCTCTCTATCGCCTCCTTCTCCAGCAAGAGGGACATTTTGAGTTGCATGGCCTGCCTCTTTACTTCTTCCTTGTATTTGGGAGAAAGATCCACCACGTTTGAAATCAACGGGGGTTTTGAGATGAAAGGGTTTTTGTAACCCTTCTTTAAAACTTGGACAGACCATGGGTCTGCTCCCTTTTCCTCCCAGGTCTGAAGGTACAGACAGTCAGACTCTGCTCCTGCCTGACCTAGAACCTCTTCTTGCTCTGGTCCTTCTACTATCAGGTCTGAAGCTACTTCTGCCGACTGTCTTTCCTCGAAAAAAACTTTGTCGTTTGTGGAAAAGTAGAATCATCCTTGAACCCACGAGTAGAAAAGGACGTTGGAAGGACCTTCCTTGCCGACTTAGCGACCAGATCATGAGTAGCCTTTTGAGTGAGGGCAGAAGCTACCTCCTTTACCAGTTCCTGAGGGAAAAGAGAAGGAGAAAGAGGAGCATAGAGCAACCCTGACCTCTGGAATGGAGAGACCCCCACAGAGATAAAAGAGCACATGGTCTCTCGCTTCTTGACCACCCCTGCTGTGAATAAGGCTGCCAATTCATTTGAACCGTCTCTTACAGCTTTGTCCATGCAGGACATAATATGAATAAGATTAGGAGTCTCAGGGTCCTTTAGAGCAGAGACTTTCTTTCCCAAGGTACCCATAGACCAGTCAAGAAAATTAAAAACCTCAAAGGCTCTATATATACCTTTAAGAAGATGGTCGAATTCAGTTATGGACCAGAAGGTCTTAGTTCTCCTCATAGGAAAGCGTCGAGAAGAGTCCACCAAACTTGAGAAGTCGCCCTGAGCAGAGGCAGGAACTCCCAAACCTAAGACACCTCCTGTTTCATACCAAATACTGGACTTGGAAGCTAACTTGGCTGGTGGAAAAGAGAATTTTGTCTTTCCTACAACTCTCTTAGACTGCATCCAGTTCTCCATTAATTTTAATGCTCTCTTAGAAGAGCGTGAGAGAACCATCTTAGTGAACCTTGATGTTTTTGAAGATAAACCAACTGTAAACACCGATGGAGGGGAGTGAGGAGCTAAAGAAGTAAAATTGTCAGGAAATAATTCTGAGAAAATCAGCATAATTTTCCTGAAATCAACAGTGTGTTGTGTTCTTTTATTTCCTTCATCCTCAGAGGCAATGTCCAATGGTTCATCCAAGGATGAATGATCATCATGATCCTCTTCAGAAATAATAGCAGCAGGAGTAATCGCTTCTAGTTCTGAAAAGCGCCGCTCGCACATGCGGGCATCAGGCGCGCGCGATGTGTGCGATCAAGTGGCTCAGCTTGTTTACTTGCTTGGCGCTCATTAACGTTGCGCTTGGCGTCACGTTCGTGCGCATGCTGAACTGAAATAGACTGACGTTTGGCGTCATGGTCCGCTTGACAGGAGACGTCACGGTCTCTTTGTTTTAAGTCACGCTTTACTAGGCGCGTCGCGTCACGTTCAGGCGCCTGGCGCGTGAGTTCGCGCTCAGCTGCTTGGCGCTTGTCATCATGCTTAGAATGATGACCCCCGACGTCACGCTCATTCGCTTGACGTTTACTTTCAACAGAAACGGGTACTGCAAGAGTACTAGCAGACTTAAAAGCGGCACTTCTATCACACCGATCAACATCGCTTGTAAAGTTAAGCCGCCTGTGCGACATCGCGTCACGATCGGAATCGTGATGAACCAACGCTTTGCCGACTGCGGGCTGATAAGAATGCATGAAAGTAGATACAGTAGTTGTTGTTTCATATCAAGCAGCATAGACCACTTAGGATCCTGCTTAGGCCGCCTGTGCGACATCGTTTGTGAAACAGCGGTCAAGACTTCCAAAGCGAATTCTCGCTCTTCGTCGCTCTCATAACGCTCCTCATAAGCGGGAGATTGAATCCAGTCCGATGGAAGCGGTGGTGCATGCACCGTAACCTCAGACTCAGGAATAATTTCTGATTCAGTCTGAATCATTCTGTCAATATCTGACGTCTTGTTAGACCGCTTAGGAGGAGAGCATTCAGTATGCAGCTGAAAGCTCTCTGACGAGTCCCAATGACTACAACCAGGCCTTTGCGGTGAAGGATCGCGACCTTACGCACCTTCATCCGCCTTTCTTTTAAGGGGTCTGGAAGCTTGACGCCAGCCCTTTCCTTGTTTAGTCTCATCCGAGGATGAGGATAAAAAACTAACCTCACCTTTCCCATGGTGAGGGGGAGCGATCTGAGAAATAGATTCAACAGGAACGCTCGAAGGTACGTCTGCGCTTAATGACGCCTCTCGTTCCCTTTCGCCGATCAACTTTACTTCTCCCATGGGTCCGGGAGCTTGCAAGAGGTCTAAGGCTAGGTGAACGACAAGAACGCACAGACGCACCCTCCATATCACTAATAATATTACCACTTTTGAGCAGATTCACATCAGACAAAATTTGGTCTCTGTCCGCTGCCAGCGATTCCACTCTCGAACCAAGAGCCTGGATGGCTATCATCATATCCTTCATTGTTGGTTCAGATTGAATAGGATTAGGTTCAGGATCTACCACTATCGGGGAATTAGGTTCAATGACATTTGAAAATGATACATCCCTTGAACGGGAGGAACTACGTCTAACTCTATCCCTTTCCAATTTACGAGAGTAGCGATCATAAGCTAACCATTGACTCTCGGATAATTCAAAACACTCTTGACATCTATCCTCAAAATGACATATTTTACCTCGACATTTAATGCAAATTGAATGGGGATCCACCGGGGCTTTTGCAAGCCGAGTCTTACACCCTTTAATGCACTTCCTATATGAAGGGGAGGGGTCAGCCATTTTGAAAATGTAAATAGAGAGATCAATTCAAGCAAGGATCAAAATTAATTCAAATTACTTCAAATCAGTAGATATCCAAGAGAATCCGTAAGCTAGTCCAATAAATGCGAAAGTCAAAACCAATAAACAATTGTACATCACCAAGAACACTGTTAATTCCTGATAAACGGCGAGTGAATTTCCAAAGTTCTTGCCAATATGGCGGCAGAAAGAAATCTGAGACTAGGAGGGATAGTTCGGCCTAGCTCCATGGTGGCGCTAGTGTATACCTGGCATATAGATGCGATGGGCGCGAGTTTTGAATTTTCTGCCGGTCAGAAAGAATAAAGCTATTATATATAACCAGCAGGTAAGTTTAAATGTTTAAAAAACCCTGACTTTCCACTGTGGAACCCAATTATTGTAGTTATTAAGAAGGGCCATGTATCTCTACATCTGATTATTTATGGCAGAAATAAAGGTCAAATTCATTGAAAACATAAGATTTAACTTTACCGTTATCCCATTAGGGTAATACATGTTACTTTAATAAATAGCGAAACTGAAATTCGCAATAAGAAATGGACGAGTGCTGGCTAGTTTGGTATTTTTCTCTACATGTTTAATTGGGGCTGGAGCATAATAACTTACGTATCAGTCGTTTAAAATGTGAAGTATATATCTCACTCTAAGTCCAGTGTTTACATCTGGGAGACCGATGTCGAGTTACTGCGGCAACTGCGCAGGCGTTTCTTGCATTCGCTTTGGCCAGCTTTTCTGTTTTTCATCTGACGTAATCATTATATACCTGGCTTTTTTAACCAATTAGGAGCTTCCAGGTATTTATGCACAAGATCCAAGATTTTGTTCTACTACAGCCATTTTTTCTTTTACCTTCCCTTCAGTTCGAGTTAAAACAACATCATATAAAGGCGTCTCCAAGAGGGAACTTACGGGAAGTACAATCTACAGTATTTCGAAATTTAGTGTAATTTCATCTATGTAGGCTATCAATTAGGATAGAAATACTCTCTGTTCAGTGTATAGCTATTGTTACCCATGTGAAAGTAAAAAAATAACCCCGAAATAATGACCCACAAGGATTGAGAGCGCAGCTCAGCATTATTGCTTGCCAGTGCATACGAAGGTTGCAGTTTTTCTTTTTCCGCAAGCATAGCAAGCGCACAGCAGAGCAAAAACTATTAAAAGGATGTGAAGTGAATCCTAGATTATTAATCTTTAATTTTCAGGCCCTTACATGAACCATATATTTTTCGAGCTGGTTATCTAATGTTTATTTTGCATTTCTGATCATTATTATTGCTGCAAATCACTCATTTATGACATTCCCCACCCAAAAATACACCGGTTTCCCACTGGGGTCCCCCAGAATTGTCCTTATATAAGGAGATCCAAACACTTATGAAAGGGTCATTTGCCTCAATAATCCTAGTCAGAAATGCATAAAACACAAGATAGCGAGTAGGAAAAATACATGGTTCATGAATTTGGCTGGAAATTTAAGTATCACTTATTTACCTACCATTATTTATGGATTCCCCAGTAAATTTTCCCAATCCAAAAACCCCAGTTCCTACTGGGTGGTCTTAATTTCCGTACGATATATTATGTTATCTCTATTTATTAGCGACAAAAATTACGGACATTCTCAGAGAAAACGGGTTTTCCAATATAAAACATTTCATATTAGGCAAAGCTTTTCCCGTTCTAAACTAAGAGCCTTTGTATATCAGCGACCAGTTCCTCCTGCACGCATAGAAAATGGATACCAACTAACCTAAACTTAGCACCCCTAATTGAACCTACAAGCCGTGTTCTAACCTACTTACACTGTCTTATTCTTAGTAGCCTGTCATCATACATAGAGATGGCTGCATCATATGTACACCCACAAGGCTATAATAAATACCGTTAAATTACGGGGAGCTTTTGTATATCAGCGGCCAGTTCTTCACTCATTCATTAAAAATGGACACCAACTAACCTAAACTTTCCCCCTTAACCTAACCTACAACCCGTGTCCTTACTTACTTATCTAACCGGGGGGGGGGGGGCTAATGCCCCCCTGCGACCCCCCTTACACTGTCGTATTCTAAGTTATCCATATTGATATATACAGGTGGGCGCTATCATATATACACCCAAATTACGGTCTATACCAATAATTTGACATCATGTTGACATCATGTCTGGCCTAGTGTAAGTTTGGGTTTTCCTACCGGAGTACCCCCATCAAACAGGAAACTCCTCAGGGATGCCGTCACTTCTCGATTAAGTCTACAACAGTTCAATAACATTTAATTTAAATTGCCCTACGTCCTTGGTCTACACCAATTGAATACAGGCATAAATAAACAATAATGTGAAATAAGGACCATAAAAAATACCTGATAAACATTACCTTACCCTATAACCAACAAGGCGACAGGACTAGTGCTGCTCAGCGATGTAAACACGGCGTCCGATTCCTCAGGCGAGAATAAGCATGTGTTCGGGATCTATCTTTATAAGGAATTTTGAAAAATTAAGCATTTAAGACATATATATCTAAGTTTTAGATTATTTCAGATTTATATTTTATCTATATAAATATGCATTAATTGTATTACAGTTGTTAAATCTAAGACAAAGTCAATTCCATGTTGAAACTAATTTTATTTGCAAACTTGGTGCTTTCCTAAAAAATATTTTTCATGACATTTCTTTTATCCTTTTTTTTTGGTGGGGTATTATGTATACATTGCCTTGTTGTAGTATCTACGGTCTTTCAACTTACATTTAATACTCTCGACAAACTACTAAGTCTAATAAAAGACATTATATGGTGGGGAATTCTTTTGGAGTTCTTTGTTTAAATAATATACCAAAATACTCGCCTGCATAAGAAGTATTGATATGTTGTTTATAATTACCAGCTAAAATTACAACGCTAATTGGAATAGCAGGATATTATATGCCCAAGGGCTCCAACAGGGAAAATAGCCCAGCAAGGTTATACATAAAATATATAAATCAAAGCATTGAATACAGTATTGTATACCTCCGCTGAGGCAGGTTATTTCTCGACCTTGACCTTCGACTTCAACATGTATTAATTGGCGTGGATTTTCATACACTCAAATATGAACCACGTTTGAAGCTTCTGTGCCAAATATGTCCAATCTTATGGTTGATTACGTGAATTGAGCATTTTGCTTGACCTTGACCTTCCAAAATTTAATAATTTCCAGCTTTTTACATAGCAGTTTATTCCTGCAAGTTTCATTACGAATAAACTTGTGAGAGAGAGAGAGAGAGAGAGAGAGAGAGAGAGAGAGAGAGAGAGAGAGAGAGAGAGAGAGAGAGAGAGAGAGAGAGAGAGAGAGCTGTTCACACACACACACACACACACAAAATAATGGGAGTGAAAACATAACGCCCTTCCAACTTCGTTGGCATTGATTTCATGTTTATGTTTAAAAATGCTACTATTCGCTTGAATTTATTTTTCTTACTTTCAGTTTTCATAAGATTTTAAAGGTATCGAGCTTACATGAGAATGATTTTCCACTGGGGTTACCTATAGAAAGGTCAGCAACGCCAATTAAACGTTAATGTGTTCAGACATATATTACTGAAGCATATTTTAATTAGCATTTCACCATACTTGATCATATGTTTATCATTTGATTGTCAGTCAATTAGCATTTCACGGTTCACCATAATTTACTCTTCAACATCTGTTTTCGTTATAGTCTCTCTAATAAGGTTCGTTCAACAACATCCTTTCACACTTGTTTGGTATGAGCGTGAATAGAGCATTTTGGAAAATAACATTTACAAACGTTTTCCCAAATCAAAATTTCTTTGTATTTACGTCCCATTGTATGAATCGTTTCCCAATCTATCTATATAGAAAACGTTTTTAAAATATTTAAGATAATCCAACAATAAATAAACTGTTTTGTTCGGCGTAACAAACGTGTTGAACGCACCCGTGTTTGCTGACTATCATACGAAAAAGAAGAAAATGACAAAGAAAATAGTAGTATAATTTTATTTAGTGAAATATAGAAAAAGACGAAAGAAATATTATACAAAGTGCGGAGAAATGACAAAATATCATGAAAGATAGTCAATCTGAAATCAATAGCAAGAGACTCATTAGCTATGGTAAGAAGCTCTAATACGAGAAGGACACTCGAAAATCAAACCATTGTTCTCTAGACTTGGGTAGTGCCATAGCCTCTGTACCATGCTCTTCCACTGTCTTGGCTTAGAGTTCTCTTGCTTGAGGGTACACTCGGGCACACTATTTTATTTAATTTCTCTTCCTTTTGTTTTGTTAAAGTTTATATAGGTTATATGGGGGATATTTATTTTAATGTTATTACTCTTAAAATATTTCATTTTTCCTTGTTTCCTTTCCTCACTGGACTATTTTCCCTGTTGGAGACCCTGAGGCTTATAGCAGCATCCCGCTTTTCCAACTGGGGTTGTAACTCAGCAAGTAATAATAATAATAATAATAATAATAATAATAATAATAATAATAATAATAATACTAGAGGCGCCGTTGCAAAGGTTACGCCTCGACTCTGAACCTAAACACAAACCTGCAGACGACGCCCAAGAAATTCTTAGCGGGAAAAAGATCCCTTGGTGAACTGTCAAAGCTGTTTGGGTGTATTTCGACCATGGGCTGCTTGCAGAGTAAAGGAAAAGATGAAGATAATCAAAAAGAAAATGAAAAGGATCCACCGAAAACATATTCTTGGTAAATAATGTCTCTTCTTCCGTTACATTTAAATCTGTAGTCTAGATACTCCCGATCCCTCAGATTGTCGAGTCAAATCAGCTGATTGTCATTTGCAGTCTGGTACTGTAATCATGACAGATGTTTTTCTGAATAAGATGCATGCGGAGTCTTGGACGTTTCTTAAAAGGGGGAATTTTGTTAATTCAGCACAAATACCATGAAGAATAGTTCAACATTGGAATATCACATGAGATACTACCGCTAGAGAGTTATGGGGTTCTTTGACTGGCCAGACAGTACTACATTGGATCTTTCTCTCGGGTTACAGTTCTTTCCCTTTACCTACACAGACACCGAATAGTCTGGACTATTCTTTACAGATTCTCCTCTGTCCTCATACACCTGACAACATTAAAATTACCAAACAATTCTTCTTCACCCAAGGGGTTAACTACTGCACTGCAATTGTTCAGTGGCTACTTTCCCCTTGGTAAGGGTAGAAGAGACTTTAGCTATGGTAAGCAGCTCTTCTAGGAGAAAGACACCCCAAAATCAAACCATTGTTCTCTAGTCTTGGATAGTGCCATAGCCTCTGTACCATAGTCTTCCACTGTCTTGGGTTAGAGTTCTCTTGCTTGAGGGTACACTCGGGCACACTGTTCTAACTAGTTTCTCTTCCTCTTGTTTTGTTGAATTTTTACAGTTTATATATGAAATATTTATTTCAATGTTTTTACTGTTCTTAAAATATTTTATTTTTCCTTGTTTCCTCTCCTCACAGGCTAGTTTCGCTGATGGGGCCCCTGGGCTTATAGCATCCTGCTTTTCCAACTAGGGTTGTAGCTTAGTATTTAATAATAATAATAATCTGGCCAGGAGAACGGTTTATAATATGGATAGTTAACTAAAATTGAAATACAGCTATGAATCATTGCAGTATTTTCATGGGGTCTAATTTCAATCATATAAATTTAAGACAAAAGCCTATTTTCAGAGAAAACCCTAATATCCAGTCATGATTTTATAGGCCTCTCAAAAATGACAAGCCCATACATTCAAGTACTGTACTTAGAAGGAGCTTAAGAAACTAGGGCTTTTAAATGGAAATTTGGATCTAAATCATGAAATTCCGACCACGAGGAATGTAAATGTATGAGGTTGATATAATGCTAAATACATGAACTATATATTCTTCCAACCGGTCGTGTTTCATAAATATCTGACAATGATTGCGGTGCAAACTATACACTCATGTGTTTTACCCCCCCCCCCCCCTTATATAACCCAATTAGGTAACTAGATCGGGGGATTCCAGTGGGCTGACTTATTTGGTGCAACACAAAACCAGGGTATTACATTACATACTAATAGCAGATATTATAAACTACTCCTAAACCTGTTAGAAAAATACATACAGTAGGTCATTTGTGTTTCACAAGAAATAACCATGGATTTCTGATGGAAAAACCATAGAATGTGGATAATATAGGGATGAGTCCTGGTTTAATCACACCTACCTAACCTAAGCTAACATAGGGGGCTAGGACATCTTCCTTACTTATAGGGGGCTAAGGGGGGCTTTCCCTCCGTAACATGACCTGCAACATTGTATCACTTAGTAATTCTTACTTAATTTAAATACCTTTATAACAAAATGTATTCTGCTACAAAATAATTACGCACCTAGCAGGTACTGATTTAATGAAGAAATAGTTTTTCGATTTAATGAAGAAATAGTTTTTCGATTTAATGAAGAAAATGTAAAAACTACAGTACTGTATTGTAAGTTACCCAAATACATTAAATTCGCCAGAAATGCCTGGAGACATTTTCTCATATACACCAACAACTGCTTAACATAAGAGGATTAGGGTTATAATTTATTAAAACATTGCAACATGAAAAAATGTACCATGTTAGATATTGTTGGAATTTAATAAAAATTATAACCACATGAAAAAAAAGGTTACATGGCTGAGGACTATGAAGTGTGAAGTAGATGATGAATGGAGAAGCATTGGTTTAAAAGCTCAAGATAGAGACGACTGGCGAAATCTAACCGAGACCCTGGTCAATAGGCATATGAAGAGATGATGATGATGAAATAAACCATACCCACATACTCTGGTAGAAATTGTTTGACACATATAATTGAATGAGTGATTTTCAAGTTTAGACGATGCATAAGTCAAAAGATTTTTTTGGCTCTGATATGAAAGAGCAAAGGGTAACTCACTCAGTACTGTAATGCACTGGAGGAGTTAACCCTTTTACCCCCAAAGGACGTACTGGTACGTTTCATAAAAGCCATCCCTTTACCCCCATGGACGTACCGGTACGTCCTTGCAAAAAAATGCTATAAAATTTTTTTTTTTCATATTTTTGATATTTTTTTGAGAAAATTCAGGCATTTTCCAAGAGAATGAGACCAACCTGACCTCTCTATGACAAAAATTAAGCCTGTTAGAGCAATTTAAAAAAAAATATACTACAAAATATGCTGGGAAAAAAATAACCCCCTGGGGGGTTAAGGGTTGGAAATTTCCAAATAGTCTGGGGGTAAAAGGGTTAATAGTATGGCTAATGTGAACCAAGGATGAAGACTCTTGGAATGGAAAAGAGCAATTTAAATGTCTGTGGTAAAAGGTATTCAAAGAAATATAATAAATTGATTTTTACTTCACCTGGCTTACTTGATCTAATCTAGCTCACCAAGAAGTGAATGCACCCTTTATCATTACACAACTGTAGAATAACTTGACTTGTTGATATGTTTTTGCTTTTTCAGATATGTTTTTGCTTTTTCATTCGTATTTTGTAACGTGGTTTTCCTATTATTTTAGGGACAAACGCGAAAAAGTCAATCCCGCAGACTACACCATAGAAAACATTTCTGGACAAGAAGTTGGTCGAATACCAGGCACAATCGATGGACAACAGTTCATTATACAGAATTGTCAGTCATCAAAAATCTATCTGTTTGATCATGTCAATACAATAACTGTTGATGACTGTTCTGATTGCGTTATCTTCATTGGCCCTACTACTGGAAGGTACGTTTACTCTGAATATTTTTACGTCTCTACTTTCCCTTTAATCATTTTGCTTAGCTTTCTTTTCTTTTCTTTTCACATTATGTAAAGTCAGTAAAATCAAATGTCTTTTTGTCTTTTCTTGAAGAATATATGACTACACTGTATTATAAGTGCTAATAAAGTTTAATAATTCATGATACCTTATTACTCAGCGCAGTTAAAATGAGTACCCTTAAGAAGTGTAAAACAAAACGACTTGAAATTGTCCTTGCCATTCAGATCAAAGATACATAATAAAATAAATGCATGAACTCCTCTTCAGTTTAAAAACTAATAAATCAGCATATTACTGCAAGGGATTTAGTGTGAAAGTTATGACTAATATCAATAAAGAATTTGCAAGTGATGAATGTCATAATACAGTTCTGTTTGTTTGAAATCACTTTGGTTCATAATTTTTCAATTATATTATGTTATGTACTGAACAGTATGGGTAACTTTCCATCGAGATAAATTTTATAAGTGCATAAAATTGCAATCATACCTCAAATCTGGTTTATATCTCTATTCTTTTTTTTTTGTCTTCGCAGTCTCTTCTTGCGAGATTGTCGGGATTGCGTCGTTATGGCTGCCTGTGGTCAATTCCGCACCCGAGATTGCTGTAAAATGGACATCTTTCTTCTCTGTCAAACGCAACCTATTATAGAAGCGTCAACCAAGATGCGATTTGGTTGTTTCCAGGCCTATTATCCTCAGCTTGGAGGTATGGAATACAGTATTTATATTATGATATAGTAATAGCTCGTTTTTCTAAGAAATTATAAGAAAATTGACATCCGTGCATATTCTATTCAATTCATTGCTTTCTGCCATAATTTTACATAAATTTGCTGCAGGAGAAATCAAAATTATTTTTATTTTATTTTCAGACCATTTTACCCGAGCTAAAATCAGCATTTTTAACAATAACTGGTCAAACATCCATGATTTCACACCTGTTGAAGGAGAGACAAACTGGTCAAGTGTTTCTCAAAATTCAGCCTTATTGGAAGTCTTCAAATTGCCTGAAACAGAAGAGTTCAAGAGGTTTGTACAGATTTAGATAGTATAAAGTACACTACAGTACTGTAAAGATTTTGACGTAATGTACGTTTGATTACTTTGTTCCCCTGTCATCTATAAGAGTAGGCTTTCATATACAATACAACATTTCTTTCAAGCCAGAGAAGATAATCATATTAGTTGAAGGTCTTCGTTACTGAAAAATACAATTTTCTTTTTAATCAAAATTTTCAGTACTTGCCGATTGCTTTAACATAGCCTGTTTCTACATCAAACACATATCCAAAACATATCATTCCCCTTTCTAGCTAAAAAAGATAAGGTAGCTGGGGGTAGTTTCGAGCATGCTATGACTTTTTTATCCTTACTAGTTGACTTAATATCTCCAGTATTTTTATCCTGCCGGGAATGGTAGTAGGTTTGTTTGAAAAAATCAATATTTGCTTCATGAAAAATCCATTACATTAACATACTTGAAGTCTAAATAGCAACTTGATTTCCAATTCTCTGACTTGTTGAAAAAGACATGATGATAAATAGAATCTTAAAGGCAATTACAGTACAGTATGTTTAAATGAAACCAGATGTTCCAGGTGGAACAGAGGGTTGGGATTCAGAATAGAACCATTTTAAAATTGAAGGAATAAAAAGCAGTAATAAACACTTGCACAACTTTGAAAATTATGGCTAGAAACTAAGTATTACACTTGTTTGACTTCGATATTAGAAAGTGCTTGTGCTTCACCTCAATGTGACCCCATCTGCTGCCAGACAATAGGAATGTCTTCCTACATTTGTATATGACCCTTGAACTATGCACCAGGATTCACCCATGACATAGAGAACAATACAGTATTCATAAGAATTTACAACTAGGAGACAAGTACTTGTTGCTTGTTCATCCTTTAAAAATGGAACATATTGTATATCATCATCCTTAACTATATTGGTACAAGGAGGATAAGACAATTGGCAAAGAAGCCACAAAATCCAAATTATTTTGTGAAAGCTCAGTTATCACAAAAGCTATTCATCAAGACAGGAAGGCAAAGGCAATGCTTTTAAAACAAATTAGAAATTATGTTGGTATTCAGATGTAGCTGACTGCAAAAAAAAAAAAAGCTCACTTTATAAGTAATTCACATGATCAAAATTACTCGGAAGCAGAAAGAAATAAGTTATAATAGCAGATTATCTTCAATGAAAGATAAGATATGGATGTAGAATAAACTGACAATGCTGATAATAGGACTAGAAGTATGTTTCTACAGTACACCAAGTAATGGAAGCATGGCTTATTGAAAGTGGGCAACTGGGTATCATAGCATTTTGGGTAGCTTTACCCACTATTTCTCTGGCAACTAACTGCTGTTTGTATAGTTTTAAATTTGGCATGGTCTCGGTCAAAATCTAACATCCAAGGTATTTTCAAAATCTCTATACTTTGAGTAAACAAATTTGTGAATTTTACATTGCATATTTATTCCTGCTTAGCATTGCTATCTACAGGCATGTGTAAGATCATTTTTCTTTTAAATTGACAGGTTATATATGTAGAGGCATGTAAGGCTACTATAACAGTACACAAACCTTACTAAGTCAAAGTCACTCCCTAACCATTAATTGCTGTTGGTGACATGTCTTGTAGAAAGAAAGATACTGTCAATTGACAGGGAATTTATCTTGTAGAGAAATAAGTGCATTATATTGTGAGATTATGGAGTAAGGTAATTTGGCCCCTTTCCTCCACCTTCGACTTTTTGTTGATTGCTAGTACTCTTTTTACTTCTATATTTACTGAGTTAGTGTCTAGTACTGACCAAACTCTGGACTGCAGATGCCAGCTCAGTGCTCTACCCTCGAGCTATGTGGCCTTGTTAATTAAAATACAGTATCGGTTAAAATGGTGTACATTGGTTCCTAGTCTTCCTCAGGATGATGTGAATATTATTTCTCTAGCCAAAACTAGGTCCTTAGCTAAGCATGAAAAGAGATTCCTCTTGTAGAAGAGTCAGCTCCAGTCTCTATAGGAAGCAACAGAAGAGTTACTTGGCCAAAATGCAGACTCTGAGGTTCCCTCTGGAATCCTCAGGAGCTGATGATAAACAGCTGTAACACTTTCTTCCCTGCGTGTACTACCAGCTCAGCATCAAATCTGCATCAAATGAGTCACTGCCAATTGAAGGGGGAAGCATATCAATAATATTTGAATGCTGAGTGTTCTACCACTGAGCCACACTGATTACTAAATGATGTCTTCTGCTGGAATCTCTGAATGAAAACCCATCATCAAAACCATGGTTCACATTCTTCCTCCCCTAAGATTTGAAGAAGTTTGGCAACTAGTCTCGGGAAAGCCATACAAGAGGACCCATCAATAGAACTGGAGCCTCTAGAAGACAAGTAGGATTGAGAATAAAATCAATGAAAACTTGAGATGAACTTCTGGAATACAATAATTTTAATGAATGGATATAGAATTGAAAAAATATTATATGTAAATTTCTCTAGAGAAGTAACTTAAGCTGTAAACACATTAGTATCCCTAGGAATTACCTTTGATATTATATGTAATACAAGGAATTACTTCTCTTTGATATAGTTTATGTAACATATTAGAGTACTTTTGTTACATAGTGCTTTTGTTCCATAAAATTTTCTCTTAAGATTTGAAATTTATAATCTTTCATAAGCCCTGTCCACACGATCGAGCATGCCCGACGGGCAAACAGTGATACCAGACTACAATAATTAGTAAGAATGAGGGTTAATGACATCAGAAGTGGGAAAACCACAAACAGGGATCTGGCATCATACAGTGTTGCCAGATCCCTGCCTTTAGTTTTCCCACTTCTGACATCATGAACCCTCATTTTCACTATTGTGGCCTGGTATTACTGTGTGCCCATCGAGCATGCTCGTAAAAGGCTTTTCATATACCATAATGTATTTGTACTTTTAGAGGGTAGATTGTAATTTCATTAATCTTGATTTAATATTTCTAGTATTTATAATATAGAAATAGTATTTATAGACTTCCTTGCAATGACTTGTATTCCTTCATATAATGTGGTTTGTATGTTTTGACATTTTTAGTGTGGGTCTGAGACTCGATATCAACTTGAGCGTTGTCCCCTACACTTTGGGATCTCCCGTGTACGGGACGCAGGAAGCGACGCTAATCATTTTCTTTTACGATGCATCGTATAGACAAAGGGCTATTAATTTCATGACACTGTTAAGAACAGAAGTTGTAAGTACTTGACATCCTATATTTATCATTTACACTGCATGATTACACAAACAACCTACAACTTTAACCCTTTTACCCCCAAAGGATGTACTGGTACGTTTCACAAAAGCCATCCCTTTACCCCCATGGACGTACCGGTACGTCCTTGCAAAAAAAATGCTAAAAAAATTTTTTTTCATATTTTTGATAATTTTTTGAGAAAATTCAGGCATTTTCCAAGAGAATGAGACCAACCTGACCTCTCTATGACAAAAATTAAGGCTGTTAGAGCAATTTAAAAAAAAATATACTGCAAAATGTGCTGGGAAAAAAATAACCCCCTGGGGGTTAAGGGTTGGAAATTTCCAAATAGCCTGGGGGTAAAAGGGTTAACTTGAAGCTAGAAAGTACCACGATTAATTTTTGTAGGAAGATATTTTGTAATAAGTTTACGTATTGCACTGCACAAACAACTCCAAAATTATATAATTGTGATATAAAACATTGTAAATAGCAAGTCAGCTACAATTCTTATAGTATAATATTCTCTTTGATCAATTAATTTACAATTTTCATTCCAGACCAACTGTGTAATACAACATAGTCGAGAGGTCAAAATGGAGATTGCAGATGCACAGCGTGTATTCCGAACTTCCGAATACAATAGCGTCATTAGTCAGGGTCCAGTCATAGCTTTACTTTGTCTTGGGACTGGTATTATGGATGCTAGCAGTGCGGTAAGAGTACTTTTGTTATTTTTAAAATATATTTATTATTTTATTACATAAAGCTGTAACTGTATTGCTTCATTTTTATTCTAATTTCAGAGTGACAAGTAGCACTCAGTATACGTAATGCAACTCTAAAATAAGATATCGGAAAGTAAGAGAGAGCAGTAATATACGCTGGCCTCGGTTCCAAATCATGTGGTCCAAATACTGTTGATTTTGATATACTCGGTAATAGAAAATATGTTTGTTTATTCATGAACATTTCTTGAATAGTTATCCAGTACTCCTATATATGTCAATATTTCATTCCCATGATGTTCCTAGATTCACCAGTCTTTTGTATGATAGAAAAAAAAAGATGCACTACCCATACACACTGTGGATTCACGGCTGTCTCATCCAGTGCCATCACATTTAAGATAGTGTGTGTCTCTTAGGCTGTAATTCTCATGGACCTGGGAAGAGAGTAGTCATTTCAAGATTAACTGACATATTGATAACTTACTGTTATAACTACAGTTTGTTTCATCACAGCCCCGTTAATCATATGCATGCCTCAATTGCTTTGAGGATCAAAGTCGAGATGTTGAACATCTCGGTGTAAGGCAATTGCCCTGAAGGGTTAGTAGAGAACTTGGAGACTGTACGGGTCAGTGTTTAAGTTTCTTATAGCTCATAGGTATGTGCAATCCAAGGACCCAGAAAACCTGTATTGCGCAACACAAAATCTTTGTATCAGGTAATAGCTTCTATATAAGGTTAGTAACAATTATTACTGGAAAAATTGGGCAAAATTAAAGGCAGCAAAAAAAGTAATTGCTACATAAAATAAGCTAAAAAGTTGATAAAAATTAATATCAGGAAAGATGGCTAAGAAAATACATGGTATATTTGAATCTGGTAAATAATGAAAATCAATTAGTCTTCAATACCAAAAACTTATATATAATGGTATGTCATATGATAACACCCCTCAAAAAAGATAAAAAACAAAGACAAATCACCCTTTTCTCCCCAAAAAATATAAAAACCAGAAACAAAATCACCTTTTTTCTCAAAAAAAAAAAACATAAAAATCAAGAGACAAAATCACCTTTTTGCCAGAGCACAGTAAATAAAAAGGGGATATGAGTATGTTAGCTAGAAGGAGAATCAATCTCAGTGCTAATTATATAACACCTCAGTTGATAGTTAACAACAAGACTACTTCAACTATAAAACAACTCACTTGATAGTTAACAACAAGACTACTTACAAACCCTTCACCATCCCAAAAAAATATGTAATTGAAAATATAAATAAAACCAATTACTGATAAAAACAAAGGAACACTGTGAAAGGCTAAATATTTGTTCTTAAAAAAAAAAGCTACCTTTAAGTCATACTTGGCAAAGCTAGCGATTCCATAAATTATGCCAGCGACTAAAAGTACCTACTGATTGGAAGGAATGATTATCAGAATGAAAACATTAGAAATTGACTTTTACGAAGTGCTAGAACAAATATCTTCATCAAAGAAAATACCTGTTTAAAGGTTTAAAGGCCGCTCATGAATGGCAGAGGCAAGGGACAGGGATATTGCCTTAGCAAGCAGGCCAATGCCCCATATATACTATTAATCAGTGCCCAAGCCCCCTCTCCACCCAAGCTAGGACCAGGAAGGGCCAGGCAATGGCTGCTGATGACTAAGCAAATAAACCTATAGGCTCCCCCAAACCCATCATCCTTAGCTCAGAGGGATGGTGAGGTTGCAGCGACCAAAGGAACTAACGAGTTTGAAAGGGACAAACCCCAGTCTGGCAATTACTGTCAGGGACGTTAACACATTGGCCGCCACAACAGGCATGAGTACTGTTTACATAGCTGGAGGCTCATAAAAAAGCAAGATACTAGCCAATTATTATTATTATTACTTGCTAAGCTACAACCCTAGTTGGAAAAGCAAAATGCTATAAGCCCAGAGGCCCCAACAGGGAAAATAGCCCAGTGAGGAAAGGAAACAAGGAAAAATAATATATTTTATGAACAATGACATTTAAATAAATATTTCCTATATAGACTATGAAAACTTCAACTAAACAAAAGGAAGAGAAACGAGATAGAATAGTATGCCCGAGTGTACCCTCAAGTAAGACGCATACAGAGAAATTTACCTCTGCATACCAGGTAGAGAAGTGATATCCTGGGAATAGAGTGGGATCTCATTACATTCATAGTATGTGATTAATGGAGTTGAAGTGAAGAAAACCTAAAGCTACAGGATGCGATTAGTGCAGCTTTTAAAAAGCAATACTGTACTGGTAATGATAGCAGCAAAAAATTAATTTGATTAAAGATAAGAACATGCTTTGTACCTTTTTCAAGTCACATAAAAATTATTATACTTAAGGCTGCTATATTAATTTCACTTTTCATCATTTTCAGACCAAAATATAAAATGGAAAAACAACTAGAAATTTTGATGCTTTTTACTTTAACAGCTGTATAACTATATTCTATCTACATTTCTGTTGGGTGCTTTCAGTTTTAATTTCAGTGTGGCAATGAGGAGCTGGTGATCACTATCGAAATCTGATGATGATCACTATATTGCTATTGAACCCAATAAAAAACATGTCTTGATAAATGCCCACAAACTGAAATGTAAATATTCATTACCCTCATTAATGTTCTGACACCAGCGTCTCCGTTTGTGCACTTTCAACTTATATTCCCATCTGGTCCAGGTACTCGTCCGTATCCATGATGGAGGAGTTTAGTCCTTAGCCCTATTACCTCCATATCTATTACTTGTCTCATCACAGTATTACTATACTGTACAGATGGCCCTTCATTACTGATATAATTTTAGTATTATCATCTCTTTTTATCTTGGCAATTTAAACAATACTTCCATAGCATTTCTGATATATGAATGAAGATATTATACTACTAGTTTAGGCAGTATGATGTAGAAATTACTAGCATTTTAATAATAGAATGTATTATTTTTATACTTGTCGGCAAGCCATATAGCTAATACCTATGAAGTGTGAGTCTTTATCTTTGAATAATAAAAGAAAAAATGTTTTCTACATATATATCCCTTCCCGTCTGGGGATTGACCAGAATGGATTTGTATTCATAATGATGGGCAGAAACCTTCCCTAGTGATCACTGAGTCGCTTAGTCCAAATCATCATGTCTTTTTCATTCCCATAACCTTTGCTTGTTGATATGCATTGTCAAATAAATATTTAATGCTTCACCTTGTATCAGGTGGTAGTGGGAGATAATACACCATTAACTCGGTTGAATGCTGTGCAATTAGCTAGGAAGGCAGGATAGATTTTATCTCAATAAATGTGGTTTTTAGTACAGTAATGGGAATATTCTACTAATCAAAATGATTTTGTTTGAATATTCCTCAATTCTGAAGAAGTGCTTTGTGGAGATGGCAACTCACTAGACAAGGTTGCGTATGATTCAGTACTACCTTTATATATCAGTTGGCATATGGTTCAGTACTACCTTTAAATATTATACCAAACATAAACTAATGCAAATTGTAATTGGCGCAGTATTGGTTATCCATATCTCAGTATAGAGTACATAGGTTGTACCGTAAGTTGAGCTCAAATGATACACTTCAAGCATTACTAAAGGGTCTGGGCATAATCCCTTTGACTTACACCAGATATAATTATAACTTGTATGGTAATTACACTTCTTAGGTCCTTAACTTACATATATTTGAAGTTACAAACAGAAATTCAACTGAAAAATGTTATTTTGATAATAAAATAAATTTTTGAATATACTTACCCGGTGATTATATAGCTGCAACTCTGTTGCCCGACAGACAACTCTACGGTAAAAACTCGCCAGCGATCGCTACACAGGTTGCGGGTGTGCCCAACAGCGCCATCTGTCGTCCAGATACCCAGTACTCAATGTAAACAAAGACTCAATTTTCTCCTCGTCCCACTGCGTCTCTATTGGGGAGGAAGGGAGGGTCCTTTAATATATAATCACCGGGTAAGTATATTCAAAAATTTATTTTATTATCAAAATAACATTTTTCAATATTTAACTTAGCCGGTGATTATATAGCTGATTCACACCCAGGGGGGTGGGTAGAGACCAGCAATATATGTTTACACTTTTATGAGCTAAGAGTTTTTATTTCATTTTAGAAGTTATCAAAATAACAAAAACAAAATGAATAGGTACCTGGTAAGGAAGTCGACTTGAACAATTTCTCTGCCTTTTAAGTACGTCTTCCTTACGGAGCCTCGCGATCCTCTTAGGATGCTGATCGACCCCTAGGATCTGAAGTATCAAGGGTTGCAACCCATACAACAGGACCTCATCAAAACCCCTAATCTAGGCGCTCTCAAGAAATGACTTTGACCACCCGCCAAATCAACCAGGATGCGAAAGGCTTCTTAGCCTTCCGGACAACCCAAAAAACAACAATAAAAACATTTCAAGAGAAAGATTAAAAGGGTATGGAATTAGGGAATTGTAGTGGTTGAGCCCTCACCCACTACTGCACTCGCTGCTACGAATGGTCCCAGTGTGTAGCAGTTCTTGTAAAGAGACTGGACATCTTTCAAGTAAAATGACGCGAACACTGACTTGCTTCTCCAATAGGTTGCGTCCATTATACTTTGCAGAGATATATTTTGCTTAAAGGCCACGGAAGTTGTTACAGCTCTAACTTCGTGCATCTTCACCTTAAGCAAAGTTCGGTCTTCCTCACTCAGATGTGAATGAGCTTCTCGTATTAACAATCTGATAAAGTCTGACCAAGCATTCTTTGACAAAGGCAAGGATGGTTTCTTAACTGAACACCATAAAGCTTCAGATTGGCCTTGTAAAGGTTTAGTACGCTTTAAATAGAACTTAAGAGCTCTAACAGGGCATAAGACTCTTTCTAGTTCATTGCCTACGATCTCCGATAAGCTGGGGATATCGAAAGATTTAGGCCAAGGCCGAGAAGGCAGCTCATTTTTGGCTAGAAAACCAAGTTGTAGCGAACAAGTGGCTTTTTCTGACGAAAATCCTATGTTCTTGCTGAAGGCATGAATCTCACTGACTCTTTTAGCCGAGGCTAAGCATACCCGGAAAAGAGTCTTAAGAGTGAGATCTTTCAGGGAGGCTGATTGTAACGGCTCCAACCTGTCTGATATGAAGAATCTTAGTACCACGTCTAAATTCCATCCAGGGGTAGCCAAACGACGCTCCTTGGTGGTCTCAAAAGACTTAAGGAGGTCTTGCAGATCTTTATGTTTGGAAAGATCTAAGCCTCTATGCCGGAAGACCGATGCCAACATGCTTCTGTAGCCCTTGATAGTGGGAGCTGAAAGGGATCGTCCTTTTCTCAGGTATAAGAGAAAAACAGCTATTTGAGCTACAGAGGTACTGGTCGAGGATACAGAAACTGACTTGCACCAGTCTCGGAAGACTTCCCACTTCGATTGGTAGACTCTAATGGAAGAAGCTCTCCTTGCTCTAGCAATCGCACTGGCTGCTTCCTTCGAAAAGCCTCTAGCTCTCGAGAGTCTTTCGATAGTCTGAAGGCAGTCAGACGAAGAGCGTGGAGGCTTTGGAGTACCTTCTTTACGTGTGGCTGACGTAGAAGGTCTACCCTTAGAGGAAGACTACTGGGAACGTCTACTAACCATCGAAGTATCTCGGTGAACCATTCTCTCGCGGGCCAGAGGGAAGCAACTGACGTCAACCTTGTCCCTTCGTGAGAGGCGAACTTCTGCAGTACCTTGTTGACAATCTTGAACGGTGGGAATGCGTAGAGATCCAGATGTGACCAATCTAGGAGGAAAGCATCTATATGTATTGCTGCTGGGTCCGGGACTGGAGAGCAATAGATTGGAAGCCTCTTGGTCAGCGAGGTTGCAAAGAGATCTATGGATGGTTTTACCCCAAGTGGCCCAAAGTCTCTTGCACACATCCTTGTGGAGGGTCCATTCGGTTGGAATTACTTGCCCTTTCCGACTGAGACAATCTACTATGACGTTCAAGTCGCCTTGGATGAACCTCGTTACTAGGGAGATGTCTTGACCTTTTGACCAGATGAGCAGGTCCCTTGTGATCTCGTACAACGTCAGTGAGTGGGTACCTTCTTGTTTGGAGATGTACGCCAAGGCCGTGGTGATGTCCGAGTTAACTTCCACCACTTTGCCTCGAAGGAGAGACTTGAAGCTTTTCAAGGCCAGATGTACTGCCAACAGCTCCTTGCAGTTGATATGCATGCTCCTCTGACTCGAGTTCCACAGTCCTGAGCATTCCCGACCGTCTAGTGTCGCGCCCCAGCCCACGTCCGATGCGTCCGAGAAGAGAACGTGGTTGGGAGTCTGAACAGCCAGGGGAAGACCCTCTCTTAGGTTGATATTGTCCTTCCACCAAGTCAGACAAGACTTTATCTTTTCGGAAACCGGGATCGAGACCGCTTCTAGCGTCTTGTCCTTTTTCCAGTGAAAAGCTAGATGGTATTGAAGAGGACGGAGGTGTAGTCTTCCTAGTGACACAAATTGTTCCACGGATGACAGCGTCCCTACCAGACTCATCCACAGCCTGACTGAGCAGCGTTCCTTCTTCAGCATCTTCTGGATGGATAGCAGGGCTTGATCTATTCTGGGGGCTGATCGTCTTGTTGTTCAGCAACGTCCTCATCAGAGGGTTCCTCATCCGAAAACTGATGAGGAAACGGCAACGGAGTGGGCAACGTCTGGCTCGCTGAGTCCGGTCGCACTGGTGGATGCGTGACGGAGCCGGACGCAAAATCATGGAACTGCTGCACAGTCTGTGAACTGTCAACAACCATGGGTGCGCGAGCAAGCACAGCGTCAACCCGAGACTGTCTAGACCGTCTGGGTTGTGCAGTCAACACCCTACCGGGTTGCTAAAGGTTGACGCACTGCGTCAAAACAAGTCACCTCTGCTGGTTGTTGAACGTCCTGAACGTCAACAACCACCTCCGAGCGTCGCTTAACGTCAACGTGCGGCTGGCAACCCACACTGGGTCGCATCGGTGGAGGAATCATCTCAACTGGCAGACGCGAGTAGGTTACCTCAGCGTCAACAGGGCGCACAACCGACCGGTTGGAAGGTTGTTGGCCAGAAGGTTCGGTAGCAACCTTCTCCGCATTAAAGTCCTCTATCAAGGACGCAAGCTTGGACTGCATGTCTTGCAGCAAAGCCCATTTAGGGTCTACGGGAGCAGGTGTGGCAACAGACGGGGTTAGCGACTGAGGCGGTACCGTTTACCATCCCTGAAAGCCTTGTTATGCGTGACATAATTGTACAGCAAAACTTCAAAGGCTCGAAAACAGCTGTGAAGTTGACCTGTAAACAACTTGGAGCGTCTCCTGGCCAGGCGCCAGGGAGAGTCTACGAGAATTGAGAAGTCTATCTGGGCAGAGGCATGAACTCCCAAGCCGAGAACTTCTCTCGTGTCATATCAGACTCTCGCTCTATAAACCAGTTTAAAAGAAGGGAAAGCAAAGGCTGTATCCCCCAAACTCCTCCTGGTGAAAAACCAGTCGCCTAGCCAATGTAAAGCTCTCTAGGAGAGCGAGAGAGCACTAGCTTAAAAACAACGGCTTCGAAGTAGCTAGGCCTAGTGTAAGCTCTGACGTTTAGGCGAACGAGGAGCAGCAGTTACAAAAAGATCCGGACAAAGATCCTTAAAAAAATCATCATGATTTAATTAAAGTCCACAGGAGGCTAAGCAGCTTTAGGCTCCACTCCATCTGACAGAGTCCTCAAGGGAATATCAGTAGTAGGGAGAACAGCAACTTCCTCATCTACAGGAACCTTGTCCGATAAAAGCTGAGTCTCAAGCAAGGGAGAGACCTACCTCAACAACTGAACTGTCAACCACAACAGGTGCGTGAGGACGCACAGCGTCCACTCGAGACTGCTTTGACTGCCTAGACTGAGCAGTCAAAACAACTCTAGAATGCGGAGGTTGACGCACAGCGTCAAAACAAGTCAACTCCGATTGTTAGTGAACGTCTTGAACGTCAACAGGAGCATCAGCAAGTGGCCTAACGTCCAAATGCGGCTGAAAAACCACACGAGACCGCATCGAGTGTGGTTCTAAACAACCTGACTGACGTGACTAAGCTACGCCAACGTCAACAGTAAGCACAAAGGAACGTTAGGTTGGCTGAAAGCCAGGATATCGATGAGATAAACGGCTAGACTCAACGGACTAATCGGCAGAATAGTCTTCCATAAGGGAGGCAAGCATATACTGCATGTCTTGCCATACAACCCATTAAGGATCAACGGAAATGGTTGTGGTAAGAGACGAGGGTAACGTCTGTGACCGCAACACTTTGCCTACAAAAAAAGACTCTCGGAGTCTGTGTTACGCTTTTGTTAGGCGGCGAGCAGTTATCCGATGACTGCATAGGGTCAGAGCTGTCCTAATGGTTGTAACCAGGACGCTGGACCTGTCCTGAAAGGACTGACTTTCGCTTAAGGGCTTCGAAACCTTGTGACAGGTTTCTTATGCGAAAAGCCTTCGGATGACGAGGAGAAACAACGTCTCTCTCGTCTTATGGTAGGGGAGATCTTGGTAAGATACACCCGATACCATAGAGGGAAAACGTCTGTTCGTTGGTCAAGGCCTCTCGAACCCATAAGTCGTTTGACATTACTTCTCCCCTGGGCTTGGGAGCATGTAAGAGGTCCCGGACTAGGTGAACGACAGGCACGAACAGACGAACCCTCGGACGCAACACTGTAACACTTTGCGCATATCACTTTATCACTTCGATTTTCTGTTTTGCACTTATTTCACTGAAATCGAAACTTTTACTGATTTCTACCTGAAACACGCAATTCTACCCTTCATTAAAAGGTAGTAATTGCGAGATCAGTCGTATAATGCAAGCTCATTAATACCAGCAAAAAACAGTAAACATATTTTAAGATAAAAAAATCAGTGGCTGGGAAAGAGACTAAACACTAGTTCATATAACTACGTTTTCAATCTCTCACCGCACATAGCCTGGGGACGAGAATAAAAAACTAAAACGTTTTATCCTTCCTCCCCGTACAGCGACTAGGGACGAGAGTAACTCGAGAACAACGTTACCCGCTTGAACGGAACGTTTTCTCTCCTCTCTCTCCCTCTCTCTATCTCTCTCTCTCTTTCTCTCTTGATTTCGCACCTAAGAGAAGAGCCCAATTATATTTCGTCAAAAAAACATGTTATTTGACTAAAGGAAAAAACTGAAAGGTTTTTCAATTAAAAAGTTCCTTTAAAATAGAATTTAAAACATTGAAGCTAAGAAAGAATGAACAAAACGTCAGAATCGATTTACTCTTACTGCAAAGTGAAACCGTGATACACTCTCTCTCTATCGTAACGATAGAGCGCATGTTGAACGTCCTGAAAGTCAACAACTGCGTAGCCTAAATAAACTAAACGTTAGTTCATCTTTGAAAACAGTACGAAGACTATCAAAGAAATTCTTTCATAAAATATTACATTTAAAAAGTTTTAAATCCTTAGCTCTTTAAAAGCTAATTACGATATAAAGGGCTCAACGTTGATTAACTTCGGTTTCCAAGTTAGGACCGCCTACTCTCAGGAAAGGTCTATATAAACAAAACATTAAAATTATTTTTATATGTTTATAATAAATGGAAAGTTAATCGAAGAGGCCTAATAAAGGCGGAGAGATATAAAATATATAGAGGAAAATCTATAACGTGATATAATTACTAAAAGCATAAACACACTTCCGTCTAAGGGAAGGGTCGGCCATTTAAAAGTGAAAGAAAGTCCATACTCTCTTTGTCACCATAATTAAATCTATCCAAAACGAGTTCAAGATTTAAGATGAAGATAAAACACCTGCATAGCGAAAGCTCAAAACTAGAATAAAGTACTTCACCAATTAGTTGTGAAAAAACTCCAGTTTAGCAACAGCGAGTAAGTACGTCTTGTCGATAGCTCGACAGAGAGAAAATTGAGTCTTTGTTTACATTGAGTACTGGGTATCTGGACGACAGATGGCGCTGTTGGGCACACCCACAACCTGTGTAGCGATCGCTGGCGAGTTTTTAACCGTAGAGTTGTCTGTCGGGCAACAGAGTTGCAGCTATATAATCACCGGCTAAGTTAAATATTGAAAAACATAAATCTCAGATCTTGTATCAAATGTTCATTATGAAATATTGTAGCAAAACATTACGGTATATAATTTAATGCATTAAGCAAGACAACATTTGCAATATGAGACAAGAATACTTGTTGACTTTTGCAGCTGAAAATTTAAAGCATGCAAGTTAGGTGAAGTCTAACCTTGGCCAAAATTTTTATTACAAACAGCTTCTAAGAACTTAAGTTTTTAAGTTGAGGACTTTTTGTACTCTGAATTGCATTTTTAAATATTGAATGACATACTCTTTTCAGATTGCTGCACAGGTAAATTCCTCCTCCTCCAGCCAGACAGTTTATGTGACATCAGACAGCAATTCCAGCAATCAGCAAATTGATAACTTCTTTTCTTATGCCTCCATGTCAATGGCTCTTTAAAAACTGTGCACCCCAAAATTATTTTCAGAATTGTTTCAGTTCTGGCAATGATTACCAAATCTGCTTATAAAAATAATATTTGGTTTCTTAAATGCAGTAGTCATTAGTGTACAACTAATGTGTTTTATACTTTTTCATATGCAGTAGTAACAAGGATGACGACAAGAAAGCACCGTACAAAAAATCACTATTAATTGTTACTTTAGATAATTGTTAGTTTCACTAATACAAAGCCGTCTCAGTGGGCCTTGCAAAACTTTGTAGGAATAACATCAGGTTAGCCTAAAAATTGCTTCAAGGTCACTTGGAAGCTATTTTATAAACCTAATCTGGAGTGTTAAACTTTACACAAACAATCTTGATACAGTGTTTTTCAAGCAATGTTATCATTGAACTAGTGTTATTAACTAACGACCTAATTATCCATAATTAGATTCTTTATAAAAGAAAAGAAAATACTGATTTTACTCAATCAAAATCAATTTCTAAGCACTAGAATTAGCATTACCCATTTCTTAATAAAGTTCTTTTTTTGAGTTTGTATGGTAAACTATTAAATGTAAAGGTGTTTAAAATGGTAGGCAATTATAATTAGGATGAAAGTATGTGTGGCTGTGATTGAAGCGTTTGGGCACAATGTCCCTAATATTGTACGGTACACTCACTCGAGCTTTTATATCCAATATACACAATATGTCTCTTACGTGCATAGAAAAAAAAACCACTTGCAGAATGTTGACTTATTTAAAGTGTGGGGCTTCGTACAATATTTTCTAGTCATTTTTATTAAAACTTATTTTGATAATTTTATTTGATATCTATTAGATGTTGAAAGAGGACAAGTGTCTGTTTTAATGTTTTAATTTAAGACCATTTTTAGAATCACTTGTAGCCTTTACAAATGGTAGAGACATTGATATGGAATTTAAAAGTTCAAATAGTCTTTATCTTGGAATTTTTTTTATTTAGGATTTGTTTAGGAGTCAAAAAGAATCTTCTTGGGGGAAGAAAATAGGTTGTTATACACGGCAAGTGATAAATTCTGCTAGCTAGAAGTAATTGTATGTAATACAGATATAAATGTTATATTTCCTCACTTATAGTATTCACAAATATTGTGTTCACGCAAGAAATTAATCTGGCACATTACAAATGCTTTAGTGCTGGTTTAAAAGAAGACATACCTATTTATCTGCTTTTCTAAAACAGGCAAAGGGAAAGTTTCTCACTCCTTTGCTTCTTCTGCAACTTATATTTGGAACTCTTCTGATCAAGAGTTTGCTTTTTATTTTTTTTTTTCAGCATTGTTCGAAATCTTGCAAGGTGAGAATATTTCATGGTTTGAATACGGTTGAAATATTCCATCAAACTCCTTGCATTTGTTTTATGAACAGGAGGGATAAGAAGGCAAAATTTTCCAGTTTTGCATTGACATTGAAGAGGAAAACTCTACCTGGAAAGCTTATCTAGATCTATCACATAATTTGAGAAACAACATACAAACAGACACATCCGACAGTACTGTAGTGTACTCCAATTTTTAACAAAGAAAATACTAGTAAAACTGACATAAATCAAGATGCTGGAATGTCAAACTGACCAAGACAACAAGTTAAATTAGATGAGGTTGGACAGCAAGAAGGAAGTAGAGTAGGAGGATATAAGAAAAAGATAAATGTAAATACCTTTCAAGTAATACCTACAGTGTACTCTATAAAGGGTAATAATGGCACTAAACCTCCCCACCTCTCCCCCTCCACCCGTCAATTGACAGTTAGAGGTCTTTTCTTTCAAACTTCAAACATGAAAAAACACCAAGAGCACAAACAAAACGACTAAGCGAGCAAGTCCAAACCAGAAGGATGTCCTAGAGGGCGCTCGTGTTAGGTGTCGGTGGCGCGGTCCAAGTGTGGTTTCTAGGGTCTCTGTTACGGCCCTTCCCTTTGATGAAGGAATTATCTAAATGGAAGACAGCCTGTGAATAGTGGTTTTCACACGCCCCTGCTGTATACATGACAACCACAAGGTGCTCGCGTGAGGGTAGTAACCTCTGCATTCCATGCTTTTATCTTTCTCTGGTATATTTAGAAGATTTATATCAGAAAAGTGTAAAGAAGGACCTTTTTCACAGGTCGACCCAGAAATTTTTGCATCGAGTAAGCAGCCGAGACATGTTCAACTCAAGGAAGCAAGTTGCTTGCTATTTCAGATGTTAATATAGTATTTGCTGTAGAGTTCATTACACACGCACAAATCCCAAGTAAATAGGACTGTGGGATGGTGTTCCTTACCATTTCCATGCCCGAGTGATTTTGTTGGAGACATGGATATAACACTCGGGCACCCTGTTCTATCTTATTTCTCTTCCTGTTGTTTTTTTTTAAGTTTTTATAGTTTATATTTGAAATATCTAGTTTGTTACTATTCTTGAAATATTTTATTTTGATTTTTTATTACTTCTCTCGCAGTTTGTTTATTTCCTTATTTCCTTTCCTCACTGGGCTATTATTCCCTGTTGGAGCCCTTGGGGTTATAGAATCTTGCTTTTCCAACTACGGTTATAGCTTAGCTTATAGTAATAATAATACTAATAATAATCATTAAGTAAAACTTACTCCTATACAGTTTTACTCTTTTGTGGTTCCTTCAATACCATTTTGTTTTAAATGTAATTATTTAAAATGTGAGGCAGAGGATCTTGTATCCAAGAAGCCACACTTAGGATGTCACCTAATTACTTTCACTCCTACCTGGTGGTTCCAGGACCTCATTTTCCGAAGACCAGAAGTAAGACATTTGTGATGTGACAGGTGTAAGTAGTAACCCCCCAAAAACTGTTGTATGATTTTGCCTGTGATTCTCACATCAGAATAAAGCATCCGTCCAATGTGTGATACTCAGCATTGTATTAGCACTATTTTTATATAAGTAATTTTTATATTATAATTCCAAATCAAAGAGTAGTTTTGTTGAATGATAGTCATTCAAAATGCTTTACTTGGTACACAATCTCATGTTGAATATAGTTTTATATGATTAATAAATGATTTAATGTTAATTTTTTTTATTTCAATCCTATCTGTCTTCATTACATGCCTTCTTGTATTTAACCCTTTAAATGCCACTGGATGTATTTTATGGCTAATATTTATAGTCTTCAGTGCCATTGAAATAAGATTTTCTCTTATTTACGTATATGAAAATTTTACAAAATTGGTAACATTATACTGTAGAATGTTCTACAGACTGACCGTATATTCACATGACCTTCTCTTAACTCTCTTCTACATCCAAGCTGGACCAGAGAGGACCAGGCAATAGCTGCTGATGATTCAACAGGTAGACATATAGGCTCTCCCAAACTCAAGGATGATGAGGATGTATACCTATTTATCTATATATATCATTTTTGTACAATTGCATCTTCACTAATCTTGCTTGCTCCAAGCATTACTAAAACAATAATACTGCATCCGTTATCTATCTATCTATCAATAATAGTAATACAGTAATATGGGAAAATATATACACTAATATTATAAAAATGAGTGAGGCTCATATTCCTGAATCACAGATGGCAATGGCAGGGACTTTTACAATAGGCTAAAACAACCCAGATATGTTAAAGAATCACTGAAAAGAATAGTGGCTACTGATCTCGTCATAGTAGTTGAAGTTTTGGCTGCTTTGTTGGCATCTTTAGTTCCCTTTGTCTACACACAAGCCAAATTAATCAAATTTCTCATGCACTGCCTATACAATTGCATTAATACTCTTTATTTCCATGATTAGCACCCCACCTATTTTACAATTCAACATCTAATACCATATCTTCAATTATATCATATTGAACAGAAAAATTTAAATTTCCCATCTGACTTCTTTTACCTTTATTGAGAATACCGAGTTCTACTACGACTACTATTACTACAACTATTAATATGACTACAACTACTATTACTACTACATTTACTAATAAGAGGTTTCTCCATTTTACATGCATGAGAATCTACCTTAGGGGCAACAAAGTCAAACAAACTAAAAAGTTTCTGAGCCTAACTAATTAAGGAAATATTTTGTATTTCAATCAAGTCAGTCAACTTTGGATTACAGTACAATTAACAGTTTCATTACAAAAACTGTCCACAAACCATCTTTATATCATTTATCTCATACTCCATAACTTACTGTAAACAATATACACTCAAGATATAATTCATTATTGTACTGTGGGTGGATGGATGGTGTGAAGAAAGCTCTGGGTGATAGGAGGATAGATGTGAGAGAGGCAAGAGAGCGTGCTAGAAATAGGAATGAATGGTGAGCGATTGTGACGCAGTTCCGGTAGGCCCTGCTGCTTCCTTCGGTGCCTTAGATGACCGCGGAGGTAGCAGCAGTAGGGGATTCAGCATTATGAAGCTTCATCTGTGGTGGATATGTGGGAGGTTGGGCTGTGGCACCCTAGCAGTACCAGCTGAACTCGGTTGAGTCCCTGGTTAGGCTGAAGGAACGTAGAGAGTAGAGGTCCCCCTTTTGTTTTGTTTCTTTGTTGATGTCGGCTACCCCCCAAAATTGGGGGAAGTGCCTTTGGTATATGTATGTATGTATGTGTACTGTAAGCATGAAAAAATACCCCATTCTATTCTATGAGACAAAAGGGTGACATCTAATTACACATGAAGAGAAACTCAGAACTTTTTATTACACGTTACATGTTACATTTTCTTTACATGACTAAAACCAACAGTAACTACAGTAATTTGATGCCATAAAAAGCCTCCAAAGCAATAGAAATGATTAAATTTGGTTAACAAACTTAAAAATAATTACTTGTGAATTATTAAAAAATAATCTATCCATTATCAATATAAGGTTTTCTGAAGAGTATGCTTCATCATACCCTAAATGTACATTAGTTACAAATCTGGTCACCCAGTTATATCTACATGGCATGGTTACATAAATGCCTAATCTTCCGACTTTTGTAATCTACCAAACGTTCCAGTGCCTTTCTACCTAGTATTAAATACCATCACCTCCCTGATAAAAAATAAAAACTAAGATTTCACTATTCTACAAGAAGGTTATTAAAATACTTTAGTCTAAAACAAACTCCTTTTGTAGAGTAAAATCAATTATCTAGTAATTATAGTCGATATTTTTTAGCGAGGCAAATTTGCACCGACTCGCAGCGGTGCCCTTTTAGCTCGGAAATGTTTCCAGATCGCTGATTGGTTGGACAAGATCATTCTAACCAATCAGAGAGCAAGAAAATTTTTCCAAGCTAAAAAAGCACCGCTGCGAGTCGGTGCAAATGCGCCTCATTAAAAAAAATTGACTATAGTACATTCATATATTGTATAGTAGAATGTACATATGATAACAGCAACTTTATATACTGTACATTTTAATTGTATTATAACCAAGGAAAGGTAAAAAAAAGGTTAGGTAACACAGATAATCATCTAATCCACACTAAAATTTGCTACGTGAAATATCTTAGTAGGGTTAACCAAAAGACTAATGGTGGTTAAAAAATTTACTGTACGTATCAATACCAAAACAATACTTTCTCGGATACATGTCCTGTACTTGAAAATAGGGCATGTTTTTCCCTTTGTATTACTGTAATACTCGGACACGAGTGGGCGCCGACGACGACTGTATTTAATGCAATTAAGAAATAAGGTAAAGTTGACCTCATTTTCCAATGGGAGTTTTGTTTGTAAGTCTGTGTACTGTATGCAAAGGTTTGGGAAATGTACTGTGCATGACAAAAGGCATGGAAAACTAGTCTGCATCAATATCTATACAACCAGACAATGATTGCGCTCTAAGGAAAAATAAAATGCCCTAAATACACTATAGTACACGGAAAAGAAATTACTTTGCAGTAATATGTCCTGTAAATATTCATTATGTATTTTTCTGAAATTATATAGTCTATATTGTAACAATCCTCAAACGATAAATTGAAGGAGTGCTTATACCAGCACTCTGTAAAACAGTGTGTTTTGCTTGTAAACAGAATTATTATTACAGTACTTTACTTATGTTAAAATGAAAAAATACACCAGTGACAAAAGCTTTAATATCTAGAGTTTCCAACTGAACTCGACTAACTTTCAAAATATCTGAATATGACTAAAATGGCATGTCTCTCATACACAAACTGAGCAGCGGCACATTAATTAAATTCAAATTACTGTTAAATAATGCTGAAAGTAGCAGAAACATCTACAAACCAGTAATTGAGAAAGCATATCGCAAAGCTATTACTCACATGTCATTACCAATAATGAAAATGTAAATATATTTATATACAGTAGTCTAGATTACCAGAAACAATTAAACAAATAAAAAGTGGCTAAATTTTTCTATTTACTTTTCCCACCTACAACTACAAATGTGCGTTGTCCATCAAGTAATTGAAAATATGATTTGCGTAAACATAACAATCAATTCTGAGATCTTTAATAACTGAATTAGTCTTAATCTGTAAGTGTTACTTTTTCATTAATCGCAGTGATAATAAATAAATGATATGATGTATGTAGGTTATTTTTCTTAAAGAATTATTTCATGTAAATACTGCATGAGGGAAATCACTCAGATACTTAGTTGTTTAGAGTAGAGAAGTCTTTCTGGTGTTGGTTTTGGTACTGAGAAGTTACTTTGCAAATAGATTTTATTTTGGTACTTTCAAAAAAATCATAGGTATGAAATGCACTTGGTTATTGTACTGTACATTACGGTAAGTTAGGTAAGCTGGAGAAAGTGTTTGCAAAACCTGGTTATTCATATGAAGAGGAGGGGAGAGACTGAGAACAAAACACTTAAAGATAAAAAAGTCTAACCATAACTAGAAAAAAAACTTTGTAATTACTTTCTTCCCTTCTTTCAGTGAATACGAGCATATCAAAACCCCCAGAGAAAAGCTAACAACCTCAACCATACCTTTTTTTAGCAAGCTTTTCTTTTATCAAGTAACCAAAAGCTGCAGATTTCCAATTAGTAAGCAAACCTCATACTGGCAGAGTATCCAAGTTTGTCAAGGTTTGGAATACAAGCAAAGTTGATCATCGGTGGAGGACCACACATCAACACCAGCGTGTCATCGGAAGGTGGATAGAGATGTTCCGAAATCATCTCGGCACTTACAAAGCCACTGCTGTATTTCCAACCTATAAAAAATAAAATGATTATAAACTGTATTAATAACATTCTTACTCACAAAATAAAAAAAAAATTCATAAAAACAAGTGTACAGTTCATAGATAATACAAAATAAAGTTTTTATTATGAAACATTTTTCCACACAAACATAAAAATCCTACAAAATCCAGATTTGTAGGATATTCAGAGCATAATTGATGGATGCATATTTGATAGGTTTAACAAAGGCAAACATCTCTTGTACCCCAAGACAAATTCTTGGAGTTGACATAAGGGATATGTTTTCCCATGATCAATTCTGCTACAGAGTTGCCGGTGTCATGGCTGTCTAAAGGTGCGAGGTCACAGTCTCACGACCTGGCTGTTTGTCATTCAATCCTGGAGCAGATGGTACTGGAATACATAGAGAGGAAGCCCAAGAAGTTAACCTTAACATTGTCCTCCTACAATCTAAGTAACTTGAGAGTATTTTCCTTGAAGTATAGTAGTAGTGTTGGCAATGCTACTGCTGCTGAAAATTGACTTAGCAGATATGCGGTTACCATCCTTTGCCAAAACCTTGGAGCAGGAAGTACAGAAATTGTCCTTTGTCTGGGAGATTGAGAGGTTACCTTCATAGACCCTACAATGATATGTCCCCACTGCATCCGTAGTCACAGAGACAACTGTAGATACTTTGCTGGCTCAAACAGTTTTGGTCTTGAAGGCTGCCTATGTGAAAGCTCAATCTCTTCTTGCTGGTGAAGCTAAAACCAGAAGACAGAGATGCTAGAGAGACACTTGTTTAAAACATGGATTGTAAGCAACAGCTCAGGCTGTCCTGACTTTGAAACTCCATCTTCACAAGTATTTATCAGCAGGAGTTACTCAATCTTAGCCATTGCTGCTACTAATGAGGAGAATCCTGCTGCCAATTTGGAGACCAAAACTACGACGACAAAGTAAACATAGTACATACATCTACACCAACACAAGCGCCCTCTCATCTTATGAATCCTCCTCTGAAAATATGGCAACCACTGGGCAAGCGACCTTAGACTGCACAACTTAAATGTGAAGATTAGCTAGCTGCCAGTTTAAAATCTACTATACACTAAGTAACCTTTTACAACTTCACTTGGGCATCTTAGGTTAAGTTATTAGAAGAACAATAAATACACACAACAATACAATAAAAATCAATACTAAAAACTACGCAAAACTACAATACTGTACTAAAAAATGTGATTTGGAAAGTTGCCAACATATAGAACATAAACCAAAAGGTAAAAGTGTATAGAAATGGAAATATCAAGGAGATAATAATGGATAAGGTTATTATCACATTATAATTAAAGGCCAGAAGTAGGTATACTGTATACAATCTACTATGAACAGTAACAAAACACAATCTACGGTATCTACTAATAACAACCTATTTTTATCACCTCCAAGCTAGTATTTCTGTCATGGACAGAAACTGTTGTGCTACCCCCTTAAGCTTGCTAATGCAATTGTCTAATGGAACCTCTCGCTACCACAACCTATCAGCATGTCCAAGTACTTGAACCTCTGCTTCGGTATGAGATTCGACTTTTTATAGTTTATCACAATCCCCAGAGCGTGCCAAAGCGAGAAGTCGAACTCAATCCTGTACCAACTGGATAAGAGCCTCAAACTTCTGATGGGGTGCGGCAATCACTCCAGCAGAGCTGGAAAAGCCAGCCGACATAGCTCAAAGAGCGCCTTGCTTCTGACGTAACTCCCACGGGATCGAGCAAGGGGAATATTCACAAGTGAGAAAACGGAGCAGGCGAAAGACCTTCTTGGTGTCTTCTTGGGCATTGCCAGGACAGACTCCAGAGAATGATCAGCTCTCTTTCCCCACTAAGGCATACACCTGCCACTGAACGGAGGCCACAACCTACACTTGGCACACAGGGATGATTGCGAACAATCATGGATGTTCAGCCGGTTTAGCCAAAAACCAACTGCTTCGTCCATCCTTCCCCAGCAAGTATGAATTTCTTGTATCACATTCATAATCACAAGCAATAGCCAGCATTCACTTTCTACAAGAAACAAAATGATGAAAATGTTTGGTAAGGACGAAACAATATGTCCATATTGGTTGCTCCGAAAAGAAGAGTGATGAGCTTCCCACCGGGGGAAGGGTGCTCCTTGCGCACGCTTACCACGTGTCATTAATTACCTCGTTAATTAATTCAACGGGCAATTCAGATCGGTTGAAAAAATACTCCCCATTTTAAGGGACAAAATGTTTGTAAAAGCATAAAAACAAATATGATTACTGTACTAATAAATTAAGGTATTGTAATGGCATTAGGGAGGGGGGGTATTCTGATAACACAGTTAATTGATAAATTAACAAGTGTGTCAGAGAACATTCAAAGACTGACTTTGGGCTTATATGAGGGATAGGATTGAGATAAAACAAAGTACAAGGCAAAGATTTTTTAGTTTCACTCGTAAAAACACAAGTAACACCTCAAAACCAAAATCACAATAACCATATTAGCAACCAAATATCAACATCTAACCTTGAATTCCTTCTTACCTGATTCAGGGCGATCTACAGTATACCACAACTTGAATTTATCTGGGTGTTGTGATAATATGTCTTCCAACTCACGTCTGAGGAGTATATCTGCCTCTGTCTGATTGGCTAACAATAGCGCCAACTGTGTCTTATCACTTTCATTGCGTGCAACTTGTCTGATCAACTGCAACATTGGAGTAATTCCAGTCCCACCTACAGGAAGAGAAAGGCATTGTTACCTACATGATTTCTTGAGGACAAAAATTCACCTGAGATTGAACTAACTCTTTCCTGGCTTACATTTGTTACAAAAATAGGAAAAAAATTTAAGAACACAAATTTTCAACAGAGTTAGTATCAACATTATTCTATCTCTACTTTTCAGAATACAGTTAAACCATTGGCCAACACTCCATATTTAATCCCACCATCAAAATACATTTTAAAATTTTTTTGTTGATTTTATATTTCATAAACAAAAAATCCTACTATTTCTTGTTTCATCAATGATTTCTGTCTGTTGGGGGTAGTTCCATCTTTTTCCAACACAATATGCTAGTTATGGTATTGATAAATCCTTTCAGTCTAATAACAGTTAATAGTTCAACTTTTTTACCATTTTCCTAATACTATATACTTTTACATCTGTAATATCAAGAATGTGAAGAAGCCCAAAACTTTCATTGATATATCCTATCATTTCTTGACGATAGGAGACACAAGTTGAACACGTCTCGACAACAGGTGCGACTGTATTAGGAAATTCCTTGACTGTGCTATTTCTAGGACAGGGATGTTGTAATTAAGAAATGTTTTCCTTTCTACCACTAAAAAGAGGTCGTGGACCTAAGGCACACAGACACTTTTCTCCATTAAGCAAGAATCTGTGCTAAATTAAACAACTGTACCTGTGTAAGACCAGAAATCTCATTGAAGTAAAATAAAAGCATGTATAGGTTTTCACTTGTTTCTGTTTTGACGTTTCATGCTTATCAATTTAAGGAATCAAATTTCTGTTGAATACATTACGTAGGATATGATTATGTTTATTAATCTAGAATTTCTTTGTCAATGACTCACAAAATCTTTCAACTTTATAATTCTTACAATGGTTTTTTCGAGTAAAGCATTTACGATAAAATAACGGTGCTGTGAAGTATCAGGAAATCTTGAATATCCCTTATATGATATTAATTACTTTCACATGAAGGCCAACAAGGAAGTGAAAATGATGGAGAAAATATAGTTAAATGAACATTAGGGAGAAGTTCTGTCTACAGAATTATATGTATTGAACATTTCATGTGCTTCAATAGTCATAACTAAAATAATATTAGATTTTCCTCTGTAGTGAGTGTACTGTATATCTACATCATTTGAAAAATTTCTAGCACTATTTCATATGACTAAACAATACTTTGAAGCTGAAGCAAACCCTGTACTTTCTATACATTTTAATATGATGCTTATCAACATACCATTTACCATTTCCAAAACTGGCACTCCTTATTTAATGACCTCATAGTTATGAACAGTTGATATTGATATCGTACAATTAACTACTCTAACTTCATCATAAAAAATTGCAGAAAAGCTGCCAAACTTCCATCTTTTCCCCACCTCTGTACAAATGGAACAATTAAGGCTTACAGTTCCCAATTTGATGATTTAACAAGTTTTTCCTTTATTCAAAATTGTTATTCAAAACTAAACTAGTTTTATCAGCATGTCACTAGTGTTTCAATCTGAAACCTACTTTGGACAAGTAAAAAAAAATAAGGTTTCATTAGTGTTCAATACTGTTTGATAAGCGAGGGGCTTTGGCAACTTTTTGATGCATTTCTAGCTTCAAGATCTCTATAAATTAACTGCTGATATTTCCATAACGATAGCAGGTAATGTCTCGACCACGAACTGGGCTCATTATTATTAATGTCTGCTTTAAACATTCTAACTTTGATAAAACAAAATAGCTTAGAACATGGCCATAACTGGTAGGTAGTAGGTTAGCCAGGGCACCAGCCACCCGTTGAGATACTACCGCTAGAGTGTTATGGGGTCCTTTGACTAGCCAGACAGTACTACATTGGATCCTTCTCTCTGGTTACAGTTCACTTTCCCTTTGCCTACACCTACACCGAATAGTCTGGTACAGATTCTCCTCTGTCCTCATACACCTGACAACATTGGGATTACCAAACAATTCTTCTTCACCAAAGTGGTTAACTACTACACTGTAATTGTTCAGTGGCTACTTTCCTCTTGGTAAGGGTAGAAGAGACTGTTTAGCTATGGTCAGCAGCTCTTCTAGGAGGACACTCTAAAATCAAACCACTGTTCTCTAGTCTTGGGTAGTGCCATAGCCTCTGTACCATGGTCTTCCACTATCTTGTGTTAGAGTTCTCTTGCTTGAGGGTACACTCGAGCACACTATTCTATTTAATTTCTCTTCCTCATGTTTTGTTAAAGTTTTTATAGTTTACATAGGAGATATTTATTTCAATATTATTCTTAAAATATTCATTTTTTCCTTGTTTCCTTTCTTACTGGGCTATTTTCCCTGTTGGAGCCCCTGGGCTTATAGCATTCTGCTTTTCCAACTAGGGTTGTAGCTTAGCAAGTAATAATAACAATAATAATAATAATAATAATAATAATAATAATAATAATAACTGACATACCTGCAATCATGTTGACCCTTTTAGCTGAAATAGGATTAGGGGGAGATTTCTTATCTGGTTTAATAGCAAATGTGCCATTGCCATGGTATTCAAGCAAACCAGATGGTCCTCGGACATCAATGGTCTCTCCAAGAGACATGGCCTCCATATATTGACTCAATTTGCCACCATCAGGGAACTTGGGATGAACATTCTTGAAGTATACCTGTAAGATGGAGCAAATGCTTTTTTGTTGACCAGGCGGACATGAGTCTTTTTATAGTTTATTTATGACATACAGTGTATTTGTTTTTGATGTTGTTAATAGTTTATATACGATATGTCTGTTTTGACGTTACTTATTTTAGAATGATTTATTGTTAATTTGTTCTCTTCATTTATTTATTTCCTTATTTCCTTTCCTCACTGGGCTATTTTTCCCTGTTGGAGCCCCTGGGCTTATAGCATCTTGCTTTTCCAACTAGGGTTGTAGCTTGGATAATAATAATAATAATAATAATAATAATAATAATAATAATAATAATAATAATAATGAATGACTTGATGAAAACACTTGAATTTTTAAGATATTTTTTTTTCATAAATGACAAGCAAAAATTGATCAGCTTGGCAGGACATACTAAAGAACCCTCTACAGCACACTTGTGTCAGATATGGATGCTTACCTTAATGACTAGATCCATGTATCCTTTATCATCATCGCTGGAGACTGGAGTGTAAGGACGGACAACAAGTTGTCCATCTACCCGGGCTGAAAGGTAGATATGCTGTCCAACAGGCAACCCTGTAAAATAAGTTTAAAAAGATTAATCCTAAATATGGAAAAATTGGGAGATTACATTTTCACATATATAATAATTTCTACATAGTTTCTGAGCCTTTGAGAAAAAGCATTACTATTATTTCAAAGTATTTTCATCATACAGTGCTACTGTCACTTTTGGGCACCACCGCATGTGTTTAAGAACGAGGGGATAAATTGGGAGATTACATTTTCACATATATAGTAATTTCTACATAGTTTCTGAGCCTTTGAGAAAAAGCATTACTATTATTTAAAGTATTTTCATCATATAGTGCTACTGTCACTTTTGGGCACCACCGCATGTGTTTAAGAACGAGGGGATAAATTGGGAGATTACATTTTCACATATATAATAATTTCTACATAGTTTCTGAGCCTTTGAGAAAAAGCATAACTATTTTTCAAAGTATTTTCATCATACAGTGCTACTGTCACTTTTGGGCACCACCGCATGTGTTTAAGAACGAGGGGATGGGGTCGGGCGGAAACAACAAGTTCAAAGATGGGTAGCAAAAAAGATTAAATCAAAGGCAGCAGATGACAGGTCAACATTGAGACTGGCAAATGTACAAAATCATGGTCTATTAAATTATGATAAAAAAATCTATCCTTTAAGCTGGTATGTGTTCTTGATATCAAGTCATTCATAAGTCCAGTTGACCGATGTGTAATAAGATTAATAAATTCATGGATACACAACTTGGTTATATCAGTGCACATAATACAAAATATATGTAAAAAAAAAATAGATATACTCTTACTTAAATCTCATCGAGACTTTTTGTGAATTTATTAAAATCTAAATACTGAACTATCTACATTAATGTTACTCATGAACCAAATAATGTGGATAATGTGGGAGGGTGGGCTGTGGCACCCTAGCAGTACCAGCTGAACTCGGTAGAGTTCCTTGTTAGGCTGGGAGGAACGTAAAGAGTAGAGGTCCCCCCCCCCCCTTTTTTTTTTCATTTGTTGATGTCGGCTACCCCCCAAAATTGGGGGAAGTGCCTTGGTATATGAATGTATGTATGAACCAAATACTGCATGGGTAAAGCCCCTCTTACAAAAAAATGCTTTAATTTCCAAAACTTTAGAGTGACTACAGGTTCCTAGCTAAAAGTCACAACTATTACCCAAAATGTGATCAGGAGACGGCAGTTTAAACCTGAACCGGCGCGTGTCATGAGATATGTCCTCCCGCTCAATTAGTTCCAGAGGGTACTTGACAGTTGGATCTTGAAGAGTCTTAGGCGGACCACGTTTCTTCGACAGGTAGAGTTTGGTCAAAATAGCTGTACCAACCACTACCACCAGACCCACCACCAATGGAATAGCCTGAAAAATAAAGAATAACATGGACTTTAATAAAACTATACTCTGAAAAACTGCCTTCAAAGTCATTTTAGGGAATATTCTTTTTACATAGATACAAACAAAGTTTCACATATATTTTTTTTACCAAATAAGACAAGCCGACTACAGTATTAGTAATTTTACTGTAGACTGAGCATTTAATAAAAAAATAAAGAACAATTTTTCCCGCATATCTAAAAATATAAACAAATTTTCTTTTCCTGCGGGTCCTTCTAGGAAACAGGCCATTTTCTTTCATAGAAACAAAGATTTATCAAGAAACCTCTAAATTCCACGCCAATGAGGAACCACGTGCAGAGAACATCAAAACATCATTGCAATATGAACTGTCAATTGTAGCCCCTAGGTTAAACTACCTTGCTACCTGTGATAACTATGAGTAGCAGGAAGGTGGAGCCCCAAAGCATTATCATTACCAGTTTGCTCAATCTTCCTCTATCCAGAGGAATGGAATGGATTTATGAATATGAGGAAGAAGGCCTTATACTGAGGCATTGGAGACCATTCAGCAATCATATGCAACAGGGAGAGAACCCCTCGGGAAAAGTTAAAAGGTTGGACAGCAAGCTAAAACGCGAGGGCAGCTAGAGGACAAAAGGATGTTACGAAATCCTTTAGTAATGCCTACAGTCCAACGCTTGAGGAGCACTTACGACACTACCCTCTGCAGGGTTTTGGGGAGAGGAACAAAAAAGCCCTTGATACACATGAAAAAGCTTCGGCATACAGTAATGACACTTGGAACAGTTAGCCAACATGCAAAACAATACAGTCTGGATAATACTGAATACATATTGCACAAAAACAAAATAAATCACCTCATAAAGTCACTATAAAAGGAGTGAATATTACAACTATAATTCATTGGTTACAGAACACAGTGAGGTTAAAGGGGCAAAAAAACATTAAACATCAACCAAGGAACTATGGGTTATTAAAAACAAAAAGAAATAAGTCACAGAAAAAAAAAAAAACTATTGTCCTATCTTATTAAGAGATTTTTAGGTACAGTTCTCACAGCGATTTAAAAATGTGCATACGCCTAAGCCTTTTCAACCAAACAAATGTGGGCTTGTATATAGAGGAGGAGACTTGAAAGTCATGGTACAGAGGACCGAGATAAGACACAGAATCATCAGGGACGGCTAAAGCCAACCACAGACAAAATGTCTTGATAAATAGTAATATAGTAGTATCGAATGCTTGCTGAACATGAAGAAACAGCCAAGCCTAAAAAATGATGTTAAAGTTGTTATAAAAAAGGGATTTTGACAGAGGAAAAATCTATTTCTGGGAAGAGACCTGTGACGCCCGGTGAAAAAGTCCTTCTTTACATTTTTCTGATATAAATCTTCCAAATATACCAGAGAAAGATAAAAGCATGGAATGCCGAGGTTACTACCCTCGCACGAGCACCTTGTGGGGGTCGTGTATACAACAGGGGCGTGTGAAAACCACTATTCACAGGCTGTCTTCCATTTAGATAATTCCTTCATCAAAGGGGAGGGCCGTAACAGTCCCTAGAGAACACAGTTGGACCACGCCACCGACACCTAACACGTGCGCCCTCTAGGACATCCTTCTGTTTTGGACTTGCTATGGACAGTAATAGAGACAAAAAAAAAAAAAAGCAACAAAATGAGCAACTGATGGGGATGAATGCAAAATGATTAATGACACTTCCATTAACTCTACAGGAGGAAGGGGAAACAAGATGACGAAACACTCATTTAATACATTAAACATGATACAGTAGCTAATACAAAAACCACAGGATACAAAAGCACAAAGCACCCAATAATTAAACTGGAAAGCATCTTAAGCGGGGTTTACACGGCCGAGCAGCTCGTCGAGCCCGGTTGTCGAACCTACTTGTAGAACGGCTCGAAGAGCTTTCAGACAGTACATCGAGCCTCAGTGTGCCTCGTGCTAAAACAACGTCAACATGTCTCTCGACCAGGACCATTTGATAGCCATTGCTTTAGCAGTGGCACTAAGAAGGAAAAAAAAAAGATCAAAAGAGAGAAATTTTCATATACCAACTTGCTTGTTTCTTTAAAATTAGAGCCTGATGACTGGCGCAATTATTTGCGTATGGATGAAGACACGTACATTGATCTACCGAATCGTGTCAGCCCTTTCATTACTATGAGGAAGGCCATAACTCCACATGAAAGACTGAGTGTCCGCTATTCCTTTGTTTCTGGCTACTTTATTGGAATAGTCTTTTGATTTAACTTTCCATAAAGCTGGATGAGCTCGATATGCATGTATGAAATCAAGTACGACTTCCTTCTCATTCTTACTTTCATTAATGGCAGCAATTATGCATTTCTTTGATGATGTTTCCTCTAGCAGGTTTGAATAACAACTGAGGTTCGATGCTCGACACCCGTTCACACGTTCACACCGCTCGTCAAACAATGTAGCTCCGCCCACAAAAGTCAAGATGAGCCTGACTTTCATCGAGCCGCTCGACGAGCGCGCTCGACAACCAAATAGCCCGTTTACACGCTCGAACATCAATTCAAACACAGGGTTGTCGAGCCAGGCTCGACGAGCTGCTCGCTCGTGTAAACCCCGCTTTATACTACCATACACTAACTAGAACTTGTTTTTAAGTTTTTAGAATCTAAATAACAATGAGTCTTATGCAATAGCACTATGTATTACTAAATACAACATGACAAACTACAACTCAAGCTCCTATAATTCTGCAACAATCCCCAAAGAAATCTAAATGTAGCTCAACATTGAATAAACTGACGAGATACCGTTAAGTACTGAATAAACTAATACAGAACTGTATAATAAGTCACTATATAAAAGTACTTCCCTTATTAATCAAGTTACAATGATAAAATCGCAAACCCATCAAGCTCTTATTACTCAACAGTAGGGAAATCTCTCAACATCTACAGAATTTATTGAGTTATTTGAGATTATTAGTGATTATTTTACAAAGTCTAACCAAAAGCTTTCAATTTCATTTCACAACATACAAAGTTCCATGAAATACACTGAACACCTCCACCTTTAAGGCTAAAATGATATTTTCATAATAAAATAAATTTTTGAATATACTTATCCGATGGTTATATAATGGCTAAAGTCCCCGACGCCCACGGCAGAAAATTCAAAATCTCTTGCGCAGCTTAGAGCATATAAGCCAGGTGTACCCCAGCGCCCTCGCGGTACCACAGGTAGAACTATACTCAACCAATTCAGATTTTCTCTGCCGCCATAGCTGGCTGAACTATTGGAAATTCTCTCTTGTTTTCTTGCTCTGTTTGGACGTTATTTGGTGATGTATTAACGTTTTTGAGTTTTGGCTTTTGCATATTTGTTTTATTTGATCTGTGATCTCGTATTCATAACTTAAAACGTAGGGTTGGAAGGTTTTCCAACCTATTTTAAACCTCACAAAAGCATAGGGGCAAAATGTAAACATTTCGACCATTGATGACGTCACAGCCTCTTCTGTAGCCTAAAAGTACATATTAAAAATGAGATTACAGTACAGAAGTACCTCGGTTTAAGAATAACTGAATTCGAACAAATCAGGATACAACCATACAAATTCAAATTGGATTAAGGGTATTGCATCAGTCTGCGAGCAAAAATTTCACTTTGTATGGAATTTTTCGTGGACAAGTACTGTGTGTACGAGAGAGATTAGGCTGCAATGTGCAGAATTTCTCAAGTCTCAAATCAATATGCTTCAAATGTTAGATATGAGCTGAGATGTCTCTATGAATAATATTAAGTACTGTATACAGTATTAACTTTTTAATGTGTAAACAAGGAATATGTCTTGAAGAAAATCAGGCATGGGTCCTTGGTAAAAAAAAATATCATCATAATTTTCTTATAGAGGAGAGGACAGACAAAAACCATTAGGTATTTTGTAGAAGTGGAAATGGTCAAAAGCTTTGAAAAAGGAAAATGAAAAATGGTAGTTAGGGCAACAAGTACTAGAGGTACAGACAAAAAAACATGCCTATACAGGTACTACGCAAGCTCACAAGACCATCAGAAAAACATATAGTGACAGCCTGTCTGATGGGTACACTTATGGCCTTTGCAGCGGTTATTCCACAATGCTATATCTTTTCCCACTGCACCAAGGCGAGAAGCTCCACAAACAGGTTGGCCTCAAACCAGCCATCCATAACTGCCCCAACAACGGCATGTACAAACTCCATCATACCAGCATGAGAAATGATGCAGACACCCTTCATGAGTTTGCATGGTACTAGGAGAGACTATTACCATATAGTAACTTTTTTATTCCATTTCCATGCCAGTTAAATTGTTTTATAGAATTATTTGTTTTGCTTTTTTGTTTTGTTTCATTTGTTGATGTCGGCTACCCCCCAAAATTTGGGGAAGTGCCTTGGTATAAGTATGTATTTACAATTTCATTGCAAACATCAGAAATGAATTATTGATTTATATTTATTTCTGATGTTAGGGATTATAAATTGTTTAATTATTAGCATTAAAACCCTTTAAAAATTAATGTACAGTACTGTATACTGTATGTGTAGTTATGAACATATGGATGACTCGAATGAACTTCCTTTACTTCTTTTCAGAATAATTGTTTTAGCTTATAAGCATTTGTTTAGGAGCTTTTTCCCTGAACAAATTATGTGCGTAAACCGAGGTACTGTACCACTGTAACAAGTTATCAGTAATTAAAATACAAAAAACAAAAATATTGAAAAATAGGTAAACAGCTAACAAAAAAAAAAAAATTAAGACCAATGAAATTTAAAATAAAATAGAGACTTCTTGGCTATGGTAAGTAACTCTTCTAGGAGAGGGACACTCCAAAAACAAACCCTTGTTCTCTAGTCTTGGGTAAAACCATAGACTTTGTACTGGGGTCTTTCACTGTCTTTGGTTAAAGTTCTCTTGATTTGCTATTTTTCCTATTGGAGCCTTGGGCTTATAGCATCCTGCTTTTCCAGCTAGGGTTGTAGTTTAGCTATTAGTAATAATAATAATAATAATAATAATAATAATAATAATAATAATAATTATAATAATAATAATATACAAATGTTGCTCTAGTTTGCTCACTAAAAGCATATTGTGGCCAAAAATACCATAATGAAAATATGGGAACTGTTTTATAAGTTAAAACATACTCCAAGTTTCCATTCAAAGACCATTCTTAAAATTCTATGAAATTAGAAGTCTCCCAAGTGGCAAATATGTAAGATGGTTTCTCAATGAGCTTCCCTATTTAGAGTCCATAAAGTACAGCCTAATTGTAAATTGTTGACAGGTATAGAAAAAGTGTGTTGTTATGCAACATATTCTTTCAGATACAGATACAATGAAAAATTACTTAATATATGTTCAATAAAATTACTTAAATTGAACATACAAAAGGCAACATATATTTCATCAAAATATTCATATGAAACACAAAAGCCAACAGACATTTCATCAAATTATTGAAATGAAACATAATAATAGTTTGCACTAAATTGTACCCTCGTTCCTGAATACAGTGATATCAACGAAGACGTGAACAGAATAAAAAAGATGAAGATACAAACCATAATAGACAATTAAAAAAGGGGGACATAATAAACCAAATATTTCATCAAATTATTAAATGAAACCCAAACAAACCAATACAGATTTCATAAAATTAACAAGATATAACATATGAAAATGTTTACAAACAATAAGAATATATCCATAACACAAGAAAGGTGTAAATTGTACTATAATCATACAGCAATATAATTACCGTAAGCTTATAATATCTAAATGGATGAAAAAAAAAAAGTTTTAACATACATATGTTTAGTGACTGATTATTTCCAATAAAGTAATTTAAAAAGAATTCACCAGATTATCGAGTCGCGAATATTATGGGTCTGATCCAAAAGACGTGTCTTGGAGTTAACTCAATAAAAACTAGAGCAAGGTATTAGTTAAAACTGTTCAATAAAAGTGGGAAAAGTTCAAAGGGAAAGGGTGAAATGAAATGTAAATGACAGAATAGTGCAGCCAAGGAAATAACACGTTACGTAAAGAAAACGGTAGGACGCATTCCCTTTAGGATTGGATTTATGAATTAGCCATAAAGTCCAGCACGGGAACCTGGGAGGCCATTCAGAGCCAGCTGGAAAGAAAGGAAAAGGGAACTGAGGTATATTTAACTAGAAAAGCACCTCTACCACAGTAGCTTATTTCTTGAAAGCAGCTTGCCTTTCGCAGAATCAATTTAGACCGTAGGCGTATTTGAAGTCTGTGTGACAACCATGTGCAAACTTGGAGTTAAGGTTAGGGTTAATTCGGCAGACCCTTTGCTCGACCTTGACCGTAACCTTTGAGACCTCGGACCTTCAAAATTCAATCACTTCTACGTTTCCTGTTATTTTGGAAACATACTTGGTTATAATGTTGGTATCAGGAGAAGAGCAAAAAGAAAAAAGGTGGCAAGAGCCAGACTGAAATATTAAGACATTTTCTAGATAAATTTTGATTAAACAGTAAATTTCATTATCAAACAGCAAATATCTAAGATACACATGTAAGTCATACAAGTCTCAACATAGCATTGTATGAACTTCCATGAAGGAGCTCTCAGACTGGGGGATCTCCAACTCTGTCTGAACTGGACTGGGGGTGAATTCTTCTGGGTTATAAGGTCTCAAGCCTCTTCTTCCCTAAGAAGGGATGAAGTCTCATCAACCCAGTAATGGGATTGTACTCTCCTCCTGGAATACAAAAGCTCAGATCCGAGGACAGATTCAGGGACTACTCCCAGTTAAGAGAAAATTAATCGGAACACAAACAATCTTGGTTCATGTCTACAATGGATTACTCGGTACAAGATGAATCACTATGTATCCTTCCATGTGGTAACAGAACATGCTTTTCAATGCGATGAAACAAAGAAAAGACCATAATGGTTTTCTAATACTGTACAGTATACAACCAGGAATGTGGACACATATTCCACCCTCACCTGGCTTCTGGCTTATGGTACAGGTGTTTAGGCCTAGGCAAAACAGTTCACCTACTACCACCCGGTTCACACTCCAGTGGACTAACAACATGGGTCCCAGTCACCAAGTTAGTATAGTCTCCCTCCCAGAAACCTAATGGGATTTTTTGTGTAAGAAGTCTAGGAGAAAGGGTTTCTTCTAGACATCTTATACAAAGAAGTGTCAAAATCAGAAGAGCAGGGGGAGGAATTGGTAAAGGAGGAAGAGGAGTAGCAAACTGACCCCTTCTTCCCCTCACCAACAGTCTTCACGGACTGCTTGAAAAGGAGTCGACATCTGAACAACAAAAGTTTCCTTAGCATGAACCACTTCATTGGGGGTCACTGTCACTGAGGGAGAACAGGGAACAAACACTTTCAAGGGTGCAAAACTGTTACACTTAACTGGTGGAGTTAGAAACACTGTGGTCAACTTGAAATTTGAAACATGGACATATTGCATACCTGGAATTATAGAATAACTAAAGAAGGTCACAAACTCTTCTATGTCAAAGTTATCACGGGTTAGCAGAGATACTGTACAGTTAAGTCCCATGGTCTACCAGGGGTAAAAACATCACAGCAGGACGCAGATCTCTCTGCCCAGCCTGAACAATGCACCGAGCAGGATGGTGGGTAGGCGTCTTTTCCCAAACTTATCCATTCCTAGTAAAAACAAGACCTGCACTCATTACAGAGGGAAGAATGATCACAAACATACCACTGCAATTGCAAAAAGCACATAGGGATGTCGAGTCGCCTTCGACATAAAACCTACCATAAGTTTTACCTCTACCTGGACACTTGTGCACCTGGAAAATCACAAAACAGCTTGAAGAAAAATATTAAAATGCACATCCTCCCATCCTGCACAGTTAGTCAAAAGTGGGTCGCCTCTAACAGTCAGATGGATGGGACCATCCCCCTTGCCCACTTGTTATTACCTAGCTCCCTTGTTAACAATTCAACAACTCTTCCAGCTACAGTCAAATTGTCTCCTGTTTTAAAGGACAAAAGGTTTGTTCTGAGTCGATACAAATGCAGACTTTGGGGGTGCATGCCTGATGAACTAGGCAAAGCAAGGGCAGGTGCCATTTTATTTTCCAAAGAAGGATAAACTGGAATTTCTTGCACATTATGGTTAGGATTAACCTCAGAAAAAAGCTAAAGGCATATTAGCTGCACAATCTCTTAAGACATTGTGTTAAATAGATTAAACTTGATGAAATACCTATTTCAAAATATCAGTAATTAAATGATCTTTGCTTATAACATCTGCACTGATAGCAGTGAACTTGAGCAATAACAGTTCAAGAAAACCACTATCGGAACCTTGATCATCTGCCACTTGTGTTACTACAAGCCATTATAATATTTCAGTTAACTTATCTTTCTCTCTACTACTGTATTAGTGTATAAGAGGGCCTCTGCACTTCATTCAGGCACCTACACTGAGACCAATGAATTGGCATTAAACAAAGCCTACCAGAGCAAACAGCAATTGAGGAGCGTGGATCACTGGGATCATTCATTAATCTAGTAAATAATCATCTATCACAGTTCTAAACTTGAAAGACTTGGAAGATATACCAGTAATACACTTAACTCCTATGAAACAAACTGCAAATGATAAACAAGTTGAAGAAAAATTTCAAATGCATATTTTCAAAACTAATTCAGAATTAAAGAAAAATCATAAAGCCAACATTAAAAGACAGCAAAAATTATACATTATGACGAGTGATGCCAATCGCATCTGCTGGTTAGATGGGGTGGTCCCCGGGCTAGTGTGTTAGAGGGTTGGTTAGTTTGTGTTATTTCATGTTCTGTCAAATAGCCATAGCTACCAAAATTAATAGCTATATGAACAACTGGTAAGATTCATTGCAATAAGGGGATTTTTGGTGCCGACTATAAAAAGTACTGCAAATGAATAGTGGGAATTGAGATCATATTAAGGATGAAGAAGTTGTGAAGGCACGATATTTTCAGACTAAAAATTGGCAGAGATATTAAATATTTCTGGGCATGGAATGAGACGGAAAGGTTTGCAGCAAGCCAAAGCAATTAATATAAGGAACTAGCATGACAAATACCAAAACCAAAACTCTGAAAATCATGGAGATATGGCATAGATGAAGATCCAGACCAAAAGTGCACAAGAAACCAGAGGTAACCAATCACACGTCTAAATAGTTACGATAAAACAAGGCATAAAAAAGGGATTTTGAAGTAGGAAAAATCTATTTCTGGGCGAGAGACCTGTGCCGCCCAGAGAAATGCTCCTTTTACATCAGTTATTACCTTAGAAATGATGTAAAAGGAGCATTTCACTGGGCGGCACAGGTCAGAGCCCAGAAATCAATAAGATAATGATGATGTTGAAAGGAATATTCACCTTTAAATAAGCTAATGGTTCCTAATCATAACACAATATAGTATGAAAAAAATAGCTTCTTTATATAATGAAAATGCATCGATGTCTTATGCTCTGCACAGATGCTTACAAGGAAGGAGCTTTCTGCATAAATCCTCTCAGTACAAATTCACTCACTCCATACATATTTTGAGGCATAAGAGATAATTATTTTTCAACTTATATATTTGCAGAAATAAGGAGATATGAACTCCAAAGTGCAAAACAGTAGAGCTCTGCTCTGTATTTACAAAAAACTTCATGCTTAATACCAAAAGATGTTTTTAATACTCAGATTAAGTTTGCGTAAGAATTTAAGTTAAGTGATATTCTTATACACCATCCATGAAAAAGGGCCCCCTTAATCTGCTTGTCTGTTGGCAGATGTCTCAGCACAATATATTGTATACTGATAGTAATTACAATGAAATCCAAACAACACGTAACAAAGAAAATATATTTATGCTGAATAGCATAATATTGTTTCCTATTGGATTCAAGCAATCGATAAAAAACTTAAGATACGTATTAAATACGCTTTCAATTTGATATACCGTATACCTAACAAAAGCTACCACAAACCGTCTCATGGCTAAATTATATTCATGAATAACTAAATGTCATAATATCAAGAGTTAACTACATGCAATGAGCATTACCCAAATATTAGTCCAGAGGTTCAATGACCTTGTCAAAGACAAAACCTAACCACTGTTTGACATGCATTTAATTTCTTACTCAATCATTTTTGCAGAAGACAAACATAAGATTACGTACAATAAAATTAGCCAAGGTAAATAATTGCACCAACAAACATTAACAGTTTCTCTTTAAGTGGGTGGGATTAATCACTGTACAGAAATTTAGCGTTGGAAATATTTCCTATTCGCTCATTCCATGAGTGGTATGAATCATGAGAAATAACTATGTAAAATGGGCCGTTAAACATCTAAAAATAAAACAGCTGTACAGCTTAGCTATGATTTATGTAGAAAATAAAGAGAGGCTGTTTTTAAATGGCCTGGATAATTTTCTAGCTTAAATAGTTGCTTGAAAATTGATGAAGCTGGCAGTAAGCAGAACTACAATCTTTCTATTCCAACTAATTCTTTGAAAAGCTTCATGACTACTGAAATAATGATCAAATGCCACAGAATCTATCATGGTAATAATCTGTTAAATATTCAACGAAATAGTGAAAAATGAAATAGTGAAACTGTGGTAATGAGGCATTGCTACAAATATTTGTACATTACACGTACTTCAATTCCACTTACAGCGCTTACAATACTGTACGGTACTAACAAATGTTCAAAGAACATAGATTTACTATTAATAGAGTTAAAAAAAAACTGTTAAAGGAAACATGATGACATATGGACACCAATCGAGGAATAAAACTTATACAGCAATTTTACAGTTACATTAAATACAACGCACAGTACATACGAAAGCAACAGCTTCTCATGTTTGATACATTATGAAAGAATGACTAAAAGTCTTGATTAGTAGCCACATACAGTACACCTTCAAACAAATAACCAGGACAAAATACAGGACCCTTGAAATCGGGCAAATAAAAAACCAGTTCCTAAAAATGTTATTTTTATTAGTAAAATAAATTTTTGAATATACTTACCCGATAATCATGTAGCTGTCAACTCTGTTGCCCGACAGAATTCTATGGAGGGATACGCCAGCTATCACAATACTAGAAGGGGGTGTACTTACCAGCGCCACCTGTGGCCAGGTACTCAAGTACTTCTTGTTGACACCTCCTCAATTATTCCTCGGTCCCACTGGTTCTCTATGGGGAGGAAGGGAGGGTCAATTAAATCATGATTATCGGGTAAGTATATTCAAAAATTTATTTTACTAATAAAAATAACATTTTTCAATATTAAACTTACCCGATAATCATGTAGCTGATTCACACCCAGGGGGGTGGGTGAAAACCAGTGTACAAGATTAAAGGATAGCTAAGTATCCCATATTTCATATAACAGTTATCTCAAATAACAATGAAATAATAAGTACCTGGTAAGGAAGTCGAATGAACCGTTACTCTGTCTCTTTTTTAAGTTCGTCTTCCTTACTGAGCGCAGCGTTCCTCTTGGAGGCTGAATCAACCCAAAGGTGCTAAAGTATACAGGGCTGCAACCCATACTAAAGGACCTCATAACAACCTTTAACCTCGGCGCTTCTCAAGAAAGAATTGACCACCCGCCAAATCAACAAGGATGTGGAAGGCTTCTTAGCCGACCGAACAACCCATAAAAAGTATTCAAGAGAAAGGTTAAAAAGTTATGGAATTATGGGAATGTAGTGGCTGAGCCCTCGCCTACTACTGCATTCGTTGCTACGAATGGACCCAGGGTGTAGCAGTACTCGTAAAGAGACTGGACATCTTTGAGATGGAATGATGCGAACACTGACTTGTTTCTCCAATAGGTTGCATCCATAACACTCTGCAGAGAACGGTTCTGTTTGAAGGCCACTGAAGTAGCCACAGCTCTCACTTCATGTGTCCTTACCTTCAGCAAAGCAAGGTCTTCTTCCTTCAGATGAGAATTTGCTTCTCTAATCAGAAGCCTGATGTAGTAAGAAACTGAGTTCTTAGACATTGGTAGAGAAGGCTTCTTGATAGCACACCATAAGGCTTCTGATTGTCCTCGTAATGGTTTTGACCTTCTTAGATAGTACTTAAGAGCTCTAACAGGGCAAAGTACTCTCTCTAGTTCGTTCCCCACCATGTTGGACAGGCTTGGGATCTCGAACGATTTAGGGCAAGGACGGGAAGGAAGCTCGTTTTAGCCAAAAAAAAAACCGAGCCGCAAGGAACATGTAGCCGTTTCAGATGTGAAACCTATGTTCCTGCTGAAGGCGTGGATCTCACTTACTCTTTTACCTGTTGCTAAGCACACGAGGAAAAGAGTTTCTAATGTGAGGTCCTTAAAAGAGGCTGATTGGAACGGTTCAAATCCTGATGACATTAGGAACCTTAGGACCACGTCTAGATTCCAGCCTGGAGTGGACAACCGACGTTCCTTTGAGGTCTCAAAAGACCTAAGGAGGTCCTGTAGATCTTTGTTGGAGGAAAGATCCAAGCCTCTGTGGCGGAAAACCGCTGCCAACATACTTCTGTAACCCTTGATCGAAGGAGCTGATAGGGATTTTACGTTCCTTAGATGTAACAGGAAGTCAGCAATCTGGGTTACAGTGGTACTGGTTGAGGAAAACTGCATTGGCCTTGCACCAGCTTCGGAAGACTTCCCATTAAGACTGATAGACTCTGAGAGTGGATGTCGTCCTTGCTCTGGCAATCGTTCTGGCTGCCTCCTTCGAAAAGCCTCTAGTTCTTGAGAGACTTTCGATAGTCTGAAGGCAGTCAGACGAAGAGCGTGGAGGTTTGGGTGTACCTTCTTTACGTGAGGTTGACGCAGAAGGTCCACTCTAGGAGGAAGAGTCCTGGGAACGTCGACCAGCCATTGCAGTACCTCGGTGAACCCTTCTCTCGCGGGTCAGAGGGGAGCAACCAACGTCAACCGTGTCCCTTTGTGAGAGGCGAACTTCTGAAGTACCCTGTTGACAATCTTGAACGGCGGGAATGCATACAGGTTGAGATGGGACCAATCCAGCAGAAAGGCATCCACGCGAACTGCTGCTGGGTCTGGAATCGGAGAACAATACAAGAGGAGCTTCTTGGTCATCGAGGTAGCGAATAGAACTATGGTTGGCTGACCCCACAGGGCCCAAAGTCTGTTGCAAACATTCTTGTGAAGGGTCCACTCTGTGGGGAAGACCTGACCCTTACGGCTGAGGCGATCTGCCATGACATTCATATCGCCCTGAATGAGCCTCGTTACCAGCGTGAGCTTTCGATCTTTGACCAAATGAGGAGGTCCCTTGCGATCTTGAACAACTTCCTCGAATGAGTCCCTCTCTGCTTGGAGATGTAAGCCAAGGCTGTGGTGTAGTCGGAGTTCACCTCCACCACCTTGTTAAGCTGGAGGGACTTGAAGTTTATCAAGGCCAGATGAACTGCCAACAACTCCTTGCAATAGATGTGAAGTGTCCTTTGCCCCTGATTCCATGTTCCCGAGCATTCCTGTCCGTCCAGTGTCGCACCCCAGCCCGTGTCCGATGCGTCCGAGAAGAGACGGTGGTCGGGGGTCTGAACAGCCAAAGGAAGACCTTCCTTGAGAAGAATGCTGTTCTTCCACCACGTTAGAGTAGACCTCATCTCTTCGGAGACAGGAACTGAGCCCGTCTCTAGCGTCATGTCCTTTATCCAGTGAGCAGCTAGATGATACTGAAGGGGGCGGAGGTGGAGTCTCCCTAACTCGATGAACAGGGCCAGCGATGAAAGTGTCCCTGTTAGACTCATCCCCTGCCTGACTAAGCATCGGTTCCTTCTCAGCATGCTCTGGATGCATTCTAGGGCTTGGAAGATCCTTGGGGCCGACGGACAAGTCCGAAAAGCTCGACTCTGAAGATCCATACCCAAGGAAACAATGGTCTGGGATGGAACGAGCTGAGACTCCTCAAATTGACCAGGAGGCCCAGTTCCTTGGTCAGAACCATAGTCCATTTGAAAATCTCCAGACAGCGACGACTTGTGGGAGCTCTTAAAAGCCAGTCGTCTGACGGAGCCGGACACAAGATCATGATACTGCTGCACAGTCTGTAAACTGTCAATCATGGGCAAGCGAGGAAGTACAGTGACAACCCGAATCTGTCTAGACTATCTGGGTCGTACAGACAACTCCTTAACGGGTTGCTGAGGTTGCCGCACTGCGTCACAACAAGTCCCTTCTGTTGGTTGTTGAACGTCTTCCCCGTGACACATTGACTCCGTAAACAAAAAATCCTCTAACAAGGACTAAGCTTGGACTGCATGTCATGCAACACAGCTCAAGGTCTATGGGAGCAGGTGTGGTAACAGACGGGATTAGCGGCTGAAGTGGAACCATTACCTTCCCTGTAAGCATGTTATGCTTAAATAAAAGTCCATAAGAGGTTATGCAGCTAAAGGCTCCCTCCAAATGACAGAGTCCTCAAGGGAATATCAGAAGGAGGGAGAAAAGAACTTTCTCATCTACAGGGACCTTATCCTAGAAAAGCTAAGTTCTCTGAGTGAGGGTTCACTGGTGCAAAAGCAGCAGACTAGAAGGCAACGTTATGAAACTGCTTGACAGTCTAGTGAGTTGGCAACAACCCAAGATATGTTGAGAAGCATGCGGTAAGGTATGCAGAGTATGATGAATGCAGAGTATGCTGTATGCAGAGCATGCTGTATGTAGAGCATGTTGTATGCAGAGCATGCTGAATGCAGAGCATGCTGTATGCAGAGCATGTTGTATGCAGAGCATGCTGAATGCAGAGCATGCTGAATGCTGAGCATGTAGTAAGCAGAGCCTGCTGTAAGCAGAGCCTGCTGTAAGGAAAGCAGAGCGTGTGCATGGCGTTTAACATTCTCAGAAATTCCATGACCAGTGCTAGAGTGCTTTATGCATGCTTGCATGGGGTTTAAAAATCAACATAATGTTTACCTTACATTCATAACTCATGATTCATATTTTTGCCATGGTTTGAAAATGGAGGTAAGGTATGCTGAACAGCAGAGTCAGAACGAGCTGGAACAACAACAGTGGAAGGTGCAGAAAGTTCCTGTTCCTGTGGTATGAGTGGAGCGTGAAGAGACCGAGGTTGCGCAGAACAAGGTAAAGTTCCCGCAAGCAGAGGTGTCTGAGGCGCAGGATCAGGGTGCACGGGTTGAGCTCGGTGCAGCAGCTGAGGAGACTGACTCACAGGTGGAAGAGGTTGTACCTCCACCGAGAGTTGCACCACCGGTGGAGCAGCCAGGGGAGGAGGAGGAAGAGTGGAGTAATCCTCCTGATCCCAAACCAAAGGTTGCCTTAAAGAAGGCTGAGGCTGAACAACACTGGGAACAGCGAACACAGAAAGAGGTTCAACATCGTACGCCTGGCAGATGGTGCTGCGACTGGGTGCAGCGAGTGCAGGCGGGTTGAGCACAGGCTGAACGGGTGCAGGTGGAGGTGCAACACTCTCAGCCCGACACTCACGCAACAGGTCCGAAAGCTGTGCTTGCATGGACTGTAGTAGAGTCCACAACATCGTACGCCTGGCAGATGGTGCTGCGACTGGGTGCAGCGAGTGCAGGCGGGTTGAGCACAGGCTGAAAGGGTGCAGGTGGAGGTGCAACACTCTCAGCCCGACACTCACGCAACAGGTCCGAAAGCTGTGCTTGCATGGACTGTAGTAGAGTCCACAACATCGTACGCCTGGCAGATGGTGCTGCGACTGGGTGCAGCGAGTGCAGGCGGGTGCAGCACAGGCTGAACGGGTGCAGCCGGTTGGTGCACCACCGGTGCAGGCGGGTGCAGCACAGGCTGAACGGGTGCAGGCGGTTGGTGCACCACCGGTGCAGGAGGAGGAGGAGGTGCAACACTCTCAGCACGACACTCACGCATCAGGTCCGAAAGCTGTGCTTGCATGGACTGTAGTAGAGTCCACAACATCGTACGCCTGGCAGGTGGTACTGCGATCAGGTGGAGCGAGCATAGGCGGGGGGAGTGTAGGCGCACTCTCAGCCCGACAAACTGATGACTGAGGAGAGTCAGAGCTAACCCAATGACTGCATCCGGGTGTTGAACTTTACTTCGTACGTCTGGCATAGGTCTGGACTTACGTTTAAGAGGTCTTGAGACCTGAGACCAGCGTTACTCTGCCTATATTTTCTCCTCTAAATCTCTTCTGCAGACGAGCAAAATAAGGGCTCAATCGTCTGCGGGTGGGAGTGACGGTCTCGGTAAGACACGCCCACAACCACCGAGGATACTTCTGTGCGCCGAACAAGGCCTGCCGAACCCTTTTGTCCTTCGACATTGCTTCTCCCCTGGGCTTGGGAGCTTGCAAGAGGTCCCGGACTGGGAGGACGACTGGCGCGCACAAAAGTACCCTCACGCATAACACTGACATACTTTGCGCTAATCACTTATCACTTTGATTTCTGTTTGCACTTATTTCACTGAACTCGAAACTTTAAGTGGTTTGTACCTGAAACACGCAATTCTATCCTTCTCAAAAGTTAGTAATTGCGAAAACAGAATTACAATGTAACAGAAAAATCTAATGAAAGAAAATTCAGTGGCTGGAAAGAGACTAAACACTAGATCACTCTAGAAACGTTTAGTTTCTTCCCCTAAAGAGACTAGGGATAAGAGCAAAACGATAACGACGTTACTCGTACGCCTGGCAGGCTTGAGGGAAACGTTTATCCTCTTTCTCCCTCCGTCTCTATCTCTCTCTCTCTCTCTCTTGACTTAGAACCTGAGAGAAGAGCCCAATCATATATATCGTTAAAACATATTATTGTTAAAGGAAAAAACTGAAATATTTCCCAAAAAGAAAAGTTCCTTATTAGGATCAAAACCATTAAGTTAAGAAAGAATGAACAAAACGCTAGACACGGTTACTCTTACTGCAATGTGAAACCGTGAACATTCTTTCTCTATCGTAACGATAGAGTGCAAGTTGAAACGTTCTGAACGTCAACAACTGCCGAGACAAACAAAACGTTAGTTCAACTTTGAAAAAGTACGAGACTATCAAAGAAATTCTTTCAAAAACATTAAAATAGCATAATATGTTAACAGGTAAAACCGAAATGACGGGCTCACGATAATTAACTTCGGTACCAAGAAAAGACCGCCTACTATTAGGAAGGTCGAATATAAACAAATATAAAAATTAATTTTAATAAGTTTATAATAAAAGGAAGTTAATCGAAGAGGCCTATAAGAGGCGGAGAGATATAAAATAAATCTATAACTTTTGTTAAGCAAAATTAAGAAAGAGAGTCTATACTCTCTTAGACACCAACACTTCCGTCTAAGGGAAGGGTCGGCCATTGAAAGGTGAACGAGAGTTCATACTCTCTTCGTCACCAAAATTAAACAAATTAATTCCAAAAGCTAACTAAGCTAAAATAGAAGTTTCCAGTAAAGCGACAGCCGAAATCAAAGAGAAATACTTCACCAAAGTCGTGAAAATACTCCAAGAACATAAGCGTATCCCAGAACGTCTTGTCAGAAGCACGACAGAGGAATAATTGAGGAGGTGTCAACAAGAAGTACTTGAGTACCTGGCCACAGGTGGCGCTGGTAAGTACACCCCCTTCTAGTATTGTGATAGCTGGCGTATCCCTCCATAGAATTCTGTCGGGCAACAGAGTTGACAGCTACATGATTATCGGGTAAGTTTAATATTGAAAATTAGTTTTCATCTTACTAAAATAAGTTTTTACAGATAAAACTAATTCTCATAAAACACACTACTCTAACCACAACTCTCATACCTTGTGGTGGTCCATTCTGCCGCCCCCTAAGAAAAAGATGCTTTCCAAGTGAATTACGCCACAACCTAAAACATTCAAGACAAATAATCACATCAATATATGGAGTGCATTTCTAACATGGAAGGACTATTCGCCTGGCATCTCCTTTGGATAAAGGTCCACAATATTATATACCAAAGCTGCAATAACCCAACATACCAATTAACATGTACTGTATGTTTACATAGTCACACAATAATGTACAGTATTCCAAAATCACAGTTTTAAAAGTAATTTGTATTTTTCCTTACTATACAAACCAGAGCCCATAATTGGAGTATGATTTCAGTGAAAATGGAAGTCATAAAACTCAACGGAACAGTTTTAACTAGCAACAAGCAGTGCTTGAGAAGCTGTGCCAATCAATCAGTCAGCAAAACTAGCACCTTGAACTCTATGCCTGCAACTTGTGGGATGACTGAGACAGGAAGTGTAACTTAAAGAATTCTGATTTGTATAGTCAGGACAAATACATAACACTTTTATAATTTTGCATTTCTTCCTACACAAATACAAACCATTGTCCTTAGAGTAGTCATAAGAACAACGATTACGTAGTGAGCAATCAGGAGGCGACTGATCACAGAGTGACCAATGAAAAGGTGATTGATTGATATAAAGTTTTCAGGCATCCTGACATCTAAGGTCATTGACGCCGGTAACATTTAATTTATGTATACAAAAATAAAAATAAAATAAAATAAAAAATAAAAGAGTATTCAATTAAAATCATTAAAGTTGAATGTCATTAAAGTCAAATATTTTTCTGAAGACCTGCTTCTGAAATAAATCTAAAAATGCCACTTGCATGGTAGGACACATCATTTCCAAGAATCTTGGCAAGGATGAACCTGCCACCCTCACCTCGAGCCTCAAACAAATATCTATTCCTTAAGTTGTTATAATTGGGGCATTCGGAAAAGGTGAACAAATATAATATTCTCGATCGTGCTTACACAGGAGATTGTTCCTTAGCTTGTATAAGCAATGAGACTGATCCAACCACACGTGTACTGAGTCTGTTTCCATGGCAACAGGCACACCAGGGAGAAGGGACATAAAGGAGGCAAGAACCAGCTGGATACGGTTGCATCCCCTGACACTGCTAGCCAGAGGCAAGACAAGCCCTCATACCCGCCCGCAATGTGCGTGCAATAAGAACAGCTGGGAGGGCAAGAGTAGTTAGTTACTGACCCAGTTTAAGTTGTGAGTGGGCAACCAATAGTAGACCCATCAGCCATGGTAGGCTTGTTTCAGATATGGCTGGCGTTGGTAATCAACAAGATGCCCAATATTAAAAGTACTGTACTCTGAAATGTATTTTAACCGTTCCCCCTCTAAGTCCATTCTCCCAGAGTGTGTCTGTAACTATTAAGTGACTCGATGTTATCTGTAACTAACGAGCATTTTATAGTAAACTGTCCCAGTAATTTAAAAGTCAGCGAGACTTATATTTCCTCTGTTATGTAATTAGAGAGATTTAGAGTTCCATTGACTATTTCATTAAAGAGATTCATTCATTCACTTTGAAGAAGATTTCTGCTCATGTTCTGTGGAAATTAACTTAGACAATAAATCCTCTTTACGATGTAAAAGTCGTCTAATTTCCCGCATTCCATCATGTATTAATCAACTGCCACAACCTAGTGACACAAGAGTACATATGTATCGCAAGCAGACAAAGTCAAAAGTGTTAATTTTAATGACTGAAAAATGGGCAAGGCTTCCTTTGCACCACCCATGGGTAGTTATAAGTATCTCATTAAATTTTAATGGTCATTCCAACTTCACTGAAGACATACTCCTAAAAAAGGATGATGATTTGTATTCGTGTAGGAACAAATAGTATTTGAAGTAAGACCTCGCTAAGTCAGATCCCAGCGAGTCAGTAACCTATTGCACGGATCAGACTCATAAATCATACAGTATTTACAGTATTACAAAGTTCACTGTAATTCTCTAATGCCTCAGTCTCTTTCATAAGATTTATTTAGTGAAAACAATGACTTTTAGGACAACTTTGTGCATTGTCACATATGCTCACCTACGCAATCCTTCAAATTTTGTCTCATGTACTGCATATGATTTCATCATATACCCTGCAAGTACAGTTTTCACTACATTAAACTAGGATAGGCTACCTAACATGTAATTCATTTCATTACCTTACTGTTGTAATGCTTCAGGTGAACTTAACAACCAACGGTAGGTGAGAATTCACTTTCATTTGCAGTCGTATTACGTGATTTTACTCTATTGCTATCAAGAGTACGTGCCTCTATATAAATGGATCAAAATGGTTTAAACATGGTAAACACTACAATTATTATTATTACCATTACTTGCTAAGCTACATCCATAATTGGAAAAGCAGGATGCTAAAGGCCCAAGGGCTCCAAGAGGGAAAATATCCCAGTGAGGAAAGGAAATAAAGCAATAAATAAACTAAGAGATGTAATTAACAATAAAATAAAATATTTTAAGAACAGTAACAACATTAAAATAAATCTTTTATATTTAAACTATAGACTTTAAAAAACAAGAGGAAGAGAATTAAGATAGAATAGTCCAATTTTAGTCACTGAAATGGTGGTTCTTGGACCTGCGGTCTCTTCTATTATTATTATCATTACAAGCTAAGCTACAACCAAAGCTGGAAAAGCAGGATGCTATCAGCCCAAGGGTTCCAACATGGAAAAATATCCCGATAATGAAAGAAAAGAGAGATATAAATAAACTACAGGAGAAGTACAGTAATGAACAATTATCATAAAATACTGTATTTTAAGAACAATGGCAACATTGAAATAAATCTTTCATATATAGAATATAAAGACAGACTTAGGTATACTGTTCAACAATAAAACATTTGCTGCGAGTGTGAACTTTTGAAGTTCCAGAAGTGAATAGAGTTGCAAAACAAAAGATCTAAGACCACTACAGGGTCATTTAGTACACTAAAACACCCTCATGCTACTTCTAACAGCATGGATACTACATCCTATCATCAGACGTATAGTTTTCAAAATCCTCTGGACTGGACACTGTAATGACCACATATCAGCATCAGTGGTATACTTACTTTAGTTGATGTAACATTAGAAACCTACCACAATCGAAAACAGTTACATAACATTATCAAAATCTGAGGTTTCTCAAGATACAATAAAGATAAATTTCTACCTCATACTTGGAATCGAACGCTAGCCCCTTCTAATGAAAGGCCAGGTCAAAACCAACCATGCCACGAGAGGCCATAAAAGATATCGGAACCTGACGCTACCTAGCTGTCCGAGGATTTACCTGGTGAGACATCAGCCTCTTACCAGCGAGTTTTACCCGATATCCCGGCCCACCACGTGACAATTGGTAGTAATTCATTCAAATTACCCCTAATGAGTCAATATGGATAAATATCAACACAACATCGTATGAGGTAGAAATTTATTTCTATTTGAACACGATGTTGTGTTGATATTTATCCATACAATAAAGACTTTATTGCTTCATCAATAAAAGGTTCTAGGTCTCGTTTATTTCAGTATGTTGTATTGGTTTTAGCTAATAGCAGTGCAATTAGGGATACAGTTAGGTCCTTCATCATTGAAAAGCCACAGGCTGAAACCCAATTTAGTATGTTTCAAGTATTTAACAATCAAAACTCTTGTTTCTTTTAGCTTCAGCGACAGCCTAAAAAGAAAGTTAATTGTAAGCTATCTCTGTTCTAGTAGGATTCAGCTGTGAGGAAGCATCACTTTCCCTTTTGCCAAGTTTCCGAGCTAATAACCATTCTAAAGTAAAGAGGTAACCACATACTTATCTCAATCCTCTACTCAAAAGAGTTTTTCAGAAGAGACAATGAGGAGAAATATCTTTGCCCAGTTAGATTGGATTTATGATTTTGGGCTATATAGCTCGCTGCAACCTATAGAAAATCTTGCATTTACAAAATAATGAAAAAGTTAGAAGAGGTTGGAAGAAAAGGATAAAAAGCAATTGCACCTAGGTGCTTACAAGACAACGCTCATCTTCCCCGTTTGAATGTGAAAGCTCATAATACTAAGACAGTAGCAAGGTACTTTAAAAGGTATTTTGACTTAGGAAAAATCCATTTTTGGGTGAGATAGCCTTGTCGTCCTGATGGAAGTTCCCTCCGGCTGCTTCCTACTGTATAATATGTCTGCGAGTGATACTACAAGAGAATTACCGTCAGGTATCACAGGGTTCTAACCCCCAGGACGACAATCCGAAGACATCGTGTATAAATCAGGGACATATCCTAACATAACCATAGATATCTGCACCCCGAATAGACCTTTCCCAGTCTAATCCTCTAAGGGGAAGGATAAGTGAGGAGCCGTTACATATCCAATCACCTTTCGGCGCTCCCATACGACCCTGCTGCTTCATTCCTCTGATCGCAGCTTCACGCTACTGTCCCATATTTTTGAATTTTACCACGATTTTATCCTTGGAGAGTTCTAAGCATAATACAGAGACATTGAGCTTCAGTATTTGTTAAACATTATCTAAGGGAAGAAAAGTTTTGATTTTGATAAGTATGGGGACCATGGCTCAATAGTTGGTTAGGTTTATTGCTTGTATTGTATTCTGGATCTCTTTCTTATACTATCTGGTACCCTAAATTTTTCCCCAATCTGCCCCATTAAAATGGAAGCAATTTTAATATGCCTCTTTTATGGTGCGAAATAAGATAATACAATTTATAAAGATAGATAGCAACTCAAATTTTTTATGACAGTGTGATTCATTACTGTGCTGAACAGATAAAAAGTGCTGAACAGATAAAAAGTGCTGAACAGATAAAAAGTTCATAACCAGACAGGGTTTAATGATAAGGCATATCTTTCTTGCCCGAGTCTTATCAAGTGTTCTATTTGGAGTGTACAGGTACTAAATTTAAGTGTTTTCAAGTACTCTATTTATAGAATACCTATGCTAGATGTTCAGAAGTGTTTATTAAGGATGTGTCCCCTCTCTCTAATGTATATATTTATAGAAAGCCAAATTTCTTGTTAATTTGCACAAAGTCAGATTTTGCCTAAAGTCGTATAGGTTAGAGAACCCTTTAGTCCTTCAGTCAGACTAAGCGAGTGCTTACTATATAATTTTTACTATATTATATTTAACGTGCAAAGAAGCTGAATACTCTATTGGATAAAAGGTGTAAAGAAGGGGTAAAATTAAACCTATCTAAGATCAAATCCAATGAAAGCACCACAAAAATTCCTAAGGGCTTCCTTTTTCACAGACTAAGCATATCACATTGTAAATATATTTTTAAAATCATCATTAATACGACATTTTGGATACAAAAAGATATAAAAAACTCAAAACCAATGTCAATATTTTTTAATATTGTAAAAGAACATAAAAGCAACACAGGAGTCCAACTAATGACCAAACAATGAAGCATTGCAAATACAGATCCCAAGAAATACATACAAATCAAGGGATTTTGACGAAGGAAAAATCTATTTCTGGGCGAATGACCGGTGCCGCCCAGTGAGCTGCTCCTTTTAGCACCATTTCTAAGGTATATAACTGCTATATATTACCAGAGAAAAAATGCATAGGAATGCCAGGTTGAACCCAGCTCGCTCACCTATATAAGGTATCGATATAATACTGGAGCAAGATAAATCATAACCAGAGGCCTCGCACCAATTAGAGATTTCCTCTTCAAAATCCCTGAAACAGCGAGGTGCCGTTCAACATCTATGCTGCGTAAGCTACTACTACCAACCCAACCCACGCTAGTGAACTCACTCCACATATAGAACCCGTATAGTATACGCCTTGCATTTTTTTGTCTGGTGTTTCTTTGGTGTTTTCTCCGCTTTTCGCTCTGATGTCGGACTCTACCCATCAACTAAAGTACATAAATTCCTCAATACATAAGTCCAAGCAAAATAAACCATTCCTTGAAATCTAAGTCACATCAGCACGACAATAGTTAAAAATGAAGACAAGGAGGGCTTAGCTCAAAATCGGCTTTAAATTAACTACAGCTCTTGTAGTAGAAGGACACTTCAAAATCAAACCATTGTTTTCTAGTCTTGTTTAGTGCCGTAGCCTCTGTACCATGGCCTTCCACTGTCTTGGATTAGAGTTTTCTTGTTTGAGGGTACACTCGGGAACACTATTCTATCTTATTTCTCTTCCTCTTGTTTGTTTTGAAGCTTTTATAATTTATATATGAAAGGTCGAATTTAATGTATATATTCTTAAAATATTTTATTTTGATTTTTTTACTTCTCTTGTAGTTTATCTATTTTCTTATTTCCTTTCCTCACTGGGCTATTTTTCCTTGTTGGAGCCCTTGGGCTTATAGCACCATGCTTTTCCAACTAGGGTTATAGCTTGGCTTATAATAATGATAATAATGATGATGATGATGATGATAATAATAATAATAATAACAATAATAATAATAACAATAATAATAATAACAATAATAATAATAATAAAAGCAGCAAGGACTCTGTACAATCACAAAATGGTAACATACTTCGAGTACTGTAATTTGTATTTTATCAACAATACAAACATAAGCTCTTTAATAAGAGTATGACTTCAGTGAAGCTTAAACAGCATTAAAATTGAATAAAGCAGTTATAACTACTAACAAGTAGTGTGGAAAAAGCCCCACCCACCTCCTACTTTTGACCTCTGTTCTCATACACCTGACAACATTGAGAATGCCAAACAATTCTTCTTCACCCAAGAGGTTACTGCAATGTAATTGTTCAGTGGTCACTTCCCTCTTGTTAACCCTTTTACCCCCAGGCTCTTTGGAAATTTCCAACTCTTAACCCCCAGGGGGTTATTTTTTCCCCAGCACATTTTGCAGTATATTTTTTTTTAATTGCTCTAACAGCCTTAATTTTTGTCATAGAGAGGTCAGGTTGCTCTTATTCTCTTGGAAAATGCTTGAATTTTTTCTCAAAAAATTATCAAAAATATGAAAAAATTTATAGCATTTTTTCACAAGAACGTACCGGTACGTCCATGGGGGTAAAGGGATGGGTTTTGTGAAACGTACCAGTACGACCTCTGGGGGTAAAAGGGTTAAGGGTAGAAGACACTCTTTAGCTATGGCCAGCAACTCTTCTAGGAGAAGGACACTCTAAAATCAAACCATTGTTTTCTAGCTTGGGTAATGCCATTAACTTCTGTACCATGGTCTTCCACTGTCTTGGATTAGAGTTCTCTTACTTGTGGGTACACTCGGGCACGCTGTACCGTCTTGCTTCTCTTCCTCTTGTTTTGTTAAAGTTTTTATAGTTTATATAGGAGACATTTATTTTAATGTTACTCTTCTTAAATTTTAATTTTTCCTCGTTTCCTTTCCTTACTGGGCTATTTTCCCTATTGGAGCCCCTGGGATTATAGCATCCCGCTTTTCCAACTAGGGTTGCAGCTTAGCAAGTAATAATAACAATAATAATAAGATTCGTGGGATGGAAGAGGCGGTTAGCGTAACATCAAGGAATCAAGTTTGTATAGTTAGGAAAGCTACAATCTACTTTTCAAATTTTTTATTTGTCCCTACACAAATACAAACCATCTTCCTCCTCAACATCAGGATCTCGGCATTGATAATGTTTAACTCTGTATAACTCTCTTAAAATTTTAGGTGTGATTCTGGACAGCAAGTTTACTTCTGAGAAACATAGGAGATCTGTGTCTTCTTCAATTGCACAAAAAAAAAAGGCATATCGAGAAAGTCTCTTAAGATTTTCGTTGATCAATCTATTCTGAAGAAGTTTTAATTCTTTCATTCTACCTTGTTTCCAGTATCATTCTCCTGTCTGGTGTTCAGCTGCTGTTTCTCATCTTAATTTGTTGGATAGGAACTTACAGTCTATTAAATCTCTTATTCCTGAGATAGATATTAATCTCTGGAACCGTCGTTCAATTACTGTAGTTCGTTATGCAGGTTGCATAAGATTTTTCATAACTCTGATCATCCTTTACATTCAGATCTTCCTGGACAGTTCCATCCTGTTCTTAATGCTAGGCATGCAGTTAATTCTAATAGCCAGGCCTTCTACATCATGAGGTTCAATACTACACAGTATTCTAGAAGTTTTATTCCAGCTGTGACCGAGTTGTGGAATGATCTTCCTAATTGGGTAGTAGAATCAGTAGAACTTCAAAAGTTCAAACTTTCAGCAAATGTTTTTATGTTGAACAGGCTCACATAAGTCTTTTTATAGTTTATAGATGACTTAATTGTTTTGATGTTACTGTTTTAAAAGTATTTTATTAATTTCTTCTCATACTGTTTACAGTATTTATTGCCTTATTTCCTTTCCTCGCTGGGCTATTTTTCCCTATTAGAGGCCTTGGGCTTATAGCATCTTGCTTTTACAACTAGGGCTGTAGCTTAGCTAATAATAATATGGCACTAAACCTATAATGTATATTTAAGGGATTTTGACGAAGGAAAAATCTATTCCTGGGGAGAGAATTGTGACGCCCGATGAAAAGGGTCCTTCTTTACACTTTTCTAATATAAATCTTCCAAATATACTAGAGAAAGATAAAAGCATGGAATGCAGAGGTTACTACCCTCGCGCGATCACCTTGTGGGTGTCGTGTATACAACAAGGGCGTGTGAAAACCACTATTCACAGGCTGTCTTCCATTTAGATAATCCCTTCATCAAAGGGGAGGGCCGTGACAGGCCCTAGAGAATACAGTTGGACTACCCCACCGACACCTACTACTCGCGCCCTCCAGGTCATCCTTCTGTTTTGGACTTGCACGCTGTCGTTAATTATTTTGGTCGGTGTTTTTCGCAAGAGATTGTCGTAATGTTAATTTTTACTGCAACCTATCAAGCTATTCAGTACTGTACAAGACATGAGTGGGATGAACGGATATATGGAATTTAGGCCATAAAACCAGGACCTGGGACAAAGCAGGCCATTCTCCATCCAGTGTTAACTGAGAGGAATCCTGCAGCTGTACAGTACTATGAACTTGGAGTTCATAGAAGTTATGCAAGAAAAGGGAAGTAAGAGAGCAAGAATGGTGGTTAACCATTTTACCCCCCAAAGGACGTACTGGTACGTTTTACAAAAGCCATCCCTTTACCCCCATGGACGTACCGGTACGTCCTAGCAAAATAATGCTATAAAAATTTTTTTTTTCCTATTTTTGATAATTTTTTGAGAAAATTCAGGCATTTTCCAAGAGAATGAGACCAACCTGACCTCTCTATGACCAAAATTAAGCCTGTTAGAGCAATTTAAAAAAAATATACTGCAAAATGTGCTGGGAAGAAAATAACCCCCCGGGGGTTAAGGGTTGGAAATTTCCAAATAGCCTGGGGGTAAAAGGGTTAAGTAAAAGTGGGAACAGCAAGAAGATGAAAGCATGCTGCAAAGACTATTTGGTAACAGCTAACAATTAATGACTGCAATATCCCTTATGATGTTTGGCTAGGATTACGAATCGGCTAGCTTAGCACTGTACAGGCATATGAAATGAAGGCTCAATACTACGCAGTACTCTAGAAGTTTTATTCCAGCTGTTACCAAGTTGTGGAATGATCTTCCTGGTCGGGTGGTTGAATCGGTGGAGCTTCAAAAGTTCAAAGTTGGAGCAAATGCTTTTTTGTTGACCAGGCGGACATGAGTCTTTTTATAGTTTATTTATGACATATTTGTTTTTGATATTGTTAATAGTTTATATATGACATGTCTGTTTTGACGTTGTTACTTATTTTAGAATGATTTATTGTTAATTTGTTCTCTTCATTTATTTATTTCCTTATTTCCTTTCCTCACTGGGCTATTTTTCCCTGTTGGAGCCCCTGGGCTTATAGCATCTTGCTTTTACAACTAGGGTTGTAGCTTGGATAGTAATAATAATAATCACTTTAACCAGATTCTACTAATTTCCTTAATCCTTTTAAAGCTATTAGGGAAGACAATAAAGGTCACTGTGCTGTATATATACTGGACTCTAGGAGCTTGAATATAAAATATCTCAAGACACTTTACAGGAGAAACCTAGAGTCAGGGTTTGCCGGCACAAGAATATCATTTAGGTTGGTCCCAGAATACCCTACTGAATTGTAAAAACTGACTTGAACAGACCTATGCAAAATATCAAAAATTATAAGTAATTTTTATTTTTCCTAACATACTTACCGAGAACTACTTTCTTAGGAGTTACCTGTAATCTGGACCTCTTTGCAACCAAGATGAACGCACAACTCCCCGTGTATTGTTCTCCTGTCCCAGACCCAAAGGCAGCCTTGCAGGATGCCTTTCAGCACAAATGGGACAACCTAGACGTGTACGCTTTTCCCCCCTTCACGTTGATCAGGCAAGTGCTCAACAGAGTAAGGGCTGCCCGGAACATAAGGATGACTTTGGTAGCGCCCTGGTGGCCAGAGAGAGAGTGGTTCGCAGACCTAAAAGACCTGGCAAGCCATGTAATCTCCTAAGAAAGTAGTTCGAGGTAAGTATTTGTGTTGGAACAAACAGTAATAATATGTAACTGTAAAATATGGTAAACTACATCTTTGCATGCACAAAGAATTACTGTATCTACAAAAAAAAAAAACATCGTGAGAATTAATACACAAAAATAGCAAGGAAAGCACAAGCTTACGTACGTGTACACAGCAATTTTATGCAACAAGAAAGACAAATCTCCACATTTTACCAAATATATACTGGTATACAAAACAAGTAGGTCAGCACCAAAAAATAAAAACTTCCTGAAGATAAGAGCTATGAAAAAGAACTACAGTATAGTAAAATGAAAATGCACATCACTAAAGTTTATACTGTACCTCTACTGTGCTGTGCTTATCTTTGTCCATAAAGCGCATCAACACATCGTACTGTTTCACATATTTCCTTACTCCTGTACAGGCTACACAGTAACCTTTTCCGATTCTCATACAGTATTAATATCAATATGGAAAACATCAACCATATTAACCCTTTTACCCCCAGGCTATTTGGAAATTTCCAACCCTTAACCCCCAAGGGGTTATTTTTTCCCCAGCACATTTTGCAGTATATTTATCTTAAAATGCTCTAACAGCCTTAATTTTTGTCATAGAGAGGTCAGGTTGGTCTCATTCTCTTGGAAAATGCCTGAATTTATTAAAAAAAATTATCAAAAATATGAAAAAAATAATTTTTATAGCATTTTTTTGCAAGGACGTACCGGTACGTCCATGGGGGTAAAGGGATGGCTTTTGTGAAACGTACCAGTACGTCCTTTGGGGGTAAGAGGGTTAAGAAATCTGGTACAGTAGTTAGCATTTGTTCTTGCAACAGCATTCTGAAGTATAATTTCATATACATCCTTATTTGATAATAATCAATATAGTTTTTGAGAATTCAGAGCGCAAGTATATAACTTTAAGCACATGTTAGCATCTTAACTTCTGTAACTGGCAATGATGAGTGACAACTATACAGTAAGTGTCTACAATACAAATGTTGAACTTAAATACTTTTGCAAAAATTACAAATTTTTGTAATTTGTATAATCCTAGCTATCCCAACCAAAGGCTTTCAGGTTGAGAGTATGTTTACAGCTAATGCTTGACAGCCGTTGAATCCTTTTAACGAGCAGTTAAGTGACTGGCGGGAGTTAGAGCGAGAAGCCCCGCCCCTTACCTATTTGAAGTCTCTTCACTTATGACCTAAGGAAGCCAAAACCTTCCTTAGGTCACACTTTTCATCAGCAGTAGCACAATCAGAGAGAAGCTCCCAACCTCTGATGGGGTATGGCAAACAATGAGGGAACCCTACATGCCACCAGAACCTGAAAGTCTGCTGATATAAGTCCGAAGGCTCCTTGTTCCCGATAAATAATCCTCGGCAATCAAACCAGGGGTATAAATGCAAGAGCCGCGACAGTAGACTCGTCCAAATATGCGAAAGGAAGAAGCAATGCTTTCTTCTTCCCCCTCAAAACATATGCCTGACACAGCAAAGGAGGCCATGACCTACACTAGGAACATGATAAGGATTGTGAACAATCATGCCCCTAGTAAGAACACCATTAAGTGAATCTACAACCAGCTTAACGAAAACCAGATGTAAAGACCATCCACCCACGTACAAGTATCTTACTTCATATCATAACAATCAACAGTCAGTATTCACTTAAGGGAAAAAGAAATCGAAAAGTTCAGTTAAATGTACATCAGTACGTCCATACTCGATGTGGCCAAAAACACGATTGAAAAGATTTTGAGAGGTAAAGGGACAGGGGTCCTAAACCTATACCTCACCTGCATGTTAAAATATTCAACAGCTGTCAAGGTTGTGTTGAAAAATATTCCCAACATAAAAGAAGAGGGTTTGTATATCAAGTAGGAACAGACCTAAATTGGGGAAATGAATTACATAGTATAAGTTCGTGCTTTGGCATCAACAATCATTGTACCGAACATGCACTGCTTTGATTGTAGATAGAATTGAAAAACTATGTTTGCTGCTTAGCGTGTAGGTTGGAGCCAAGATCCTAGTAAATGACTGAAAACATGCTCATGCAATTGGGATACAGTATGGCCTTTGATACAATTATCATACTGTATCTTTGACTATAGTGTATCATAAAATCCTCCCATAAATAGTCTGAATTTACCATAAAATTCTATACTTCATCTCAATTCCTTAAGTTACGGAGCATCATTACCTTTATGTGACAGTGCTCGGCATGGTCATAAACCCTTGTCTCGGGTATATTATGCAAATTACCAATTCTTATTGCCCACCTGCAATCTAATCCGAATTTAATGGTTAAAAAATGGTATATATCTGCTCTGATAATGACAACAATAAACATTGAATCCTTACGTTCCTTTTGCACCAAACTTAGGTTACCAGAAAAACCTACAAAACAAATGCATTCTCCAACAATGAGGAACATTACAAGCTTATCGAAAATAGGATGTATCGCCATACATAAGCTGACCTTTCGGTATGACACAAAGACCTAACCTGAATGTGGGGCTTCACTCTAACCTGACCCATAGCACCATGGAAGTTTTGTAGATCAGTGGACACAGGTTGACTACGGAATAGGAACAGGAAAGTTCAATCATATCTAACAAAATCTGAGAGACAATGCACTGGCCTTCAAGCTAATACAGCTGTAAGGCATTTGTCTTGCATTCGCATGGCGGGATATTGAGACCTACCTCGGCCCGTGAGTTTAAGCTGTTTACTGGGGAGGTTACTGCTTTGGTTTTGCCACACAGTGGCGGGGGATGAGTTTGCCAGGGTGACGTTCCGATAAGCATTGCTCCAGATGAAATTGGAAATGAAAGCAAAGACTGGCACATTTGTATATCAGCAGCCACTTCCTCCATTATGGATTAAATGCACATCAACTAACCTCAACCCTAATCTTACCTACAATCTGTGTCCTTACCTACTTACCTAATGGGGGGGGGTTGCAGAACACTGCCGTATTCTAAGTTATCCGTAATCGTACATATAGGTGGCAGCTATCATAAATACACTCGCAAACACCTACTATCTATGGAAACATTGCAACCCTAACTTTAACTACATTCCCGCATCATTACAGTATCTGTTAACGACATGCTTTGGTTACTCGTACCATGACAAGTTAGGTCAACAATATTAAACAGCTTTACCGAATGTCATGACCATTTTCAGTAGGGGGTTAACCCACACTGTACTGTAGTTTTTAGATGAGCAGGTACAGATCGGGGTATAATTTCATTACAATTCCACCCAACAGATCGACTCAAACATAACAAGGGGAAGAAAAGGGTGTATGTATGATAGTGGCCACCTGTATGTATGATGATGGCTGATTAAAAATACGACAGTGTAAGGGGGTTCGCAGGGGGGCATTAGCCCCCTGTTGGGTAAATAGGTAAGGACAGGAATTGTAGGTTAGGTTAGGGGGGAACGTTTAGGTTAGTTTGTGTATATTTTGAAATGCACGCTGGAGGAACTGGCCGCCGATATACAAACGCTCCTGAAGAAAAACTCTGATTTTATATCAAAAGCATATTCAGAGCCCGTGTCTTGTATAAGGCAAGGCAATCTATAACCAAGCAAGCACCCCTAGTTCAAAGTGACCACCCTATCCTTACCTGTATCACTCTCATTACAACAAAGGATAATGACAACCAGTGATCCTTCTAAGACTAGTTAGTGGGTGTGTCCTTTATCTTAACAAATTACCCAAAATAAAATAATTATAAGATTGGAATACATGGAATTAAGGGTATTATTGTACTTTATGACAGGGTAATGTAACCTAAGGAAAAACTACTTATATCTATGGAAAAAGCTCCGTTCTCCTCGAAAATGACACTCGTTCCTGTCGGAAATGAATAGTTTCAGAAATATATATATATATATATATATATATATATATATATATATATATATATATATATATATATATATATATATATATATATATATATATATATATATATCCGCCGATAATGGGGGACCCCAGTGGGAACTCAGGGGGTTTCGGGTGGAGATAACATACTGGGGAAACGGTATATAATGGTAAAACTAATTGGTGGGTGTGTCCTTATCTTGAAAAATTACCCAAAATAAAATAACTATTAAATTGGAATAAATGGAATTCAAATTAGATTGCCGGCACTGGTTTTACTTGTCCTGCTTACTAAGTAAATATTAAACAATCAGCAAATTAATATATTAATCGATAAATAAACATAGTATAATGTATAATCTATAAATTCCTTAATTTACCCCCAATACAACAACAGTCAGTGATAACCTTAGATGCCCCAAAGGTTAAATAAATACGAGATGACATAATTCCTATATCAAGCTATTGCGAAATTATCTCTCTCTCGTTTAAGTACAGGTCGCCATTGATATAATAAAGCAGTGGGGAGTTAAATACATTCATATTATCCCTTTAAATATAATAAACGAGTTAAATATTTATATATACGTACCTGGATGTCGAGCCACTCAGCCATTTACTTGATTATCTGGAAGTCGAATGATGTCATTATAAATCCGGCTCGTGTAATGGTGATGCAAAGGTTCGTTCACTTTCAATAAAATTGAGACGGAAAAACGTTTTTTTAGAATGATCGGGAACATTTTGTTCGAATGTTCGGCTTAGTGTATGGATTTTATAATTAATCATCTTTTTTTTCTCTCATTAGAATAGGAAAACTAGTAAGAAAATAATAATAAATAATAATTTATTCGCTATGAATAAATCTAAAACGTAAAACAGCCTTCTTAGAATGATCGGGAACGTTTTGTTCGAATGTTCGGCTTAGTGTATGGATTTTATAATTAATCATCTTTTTTTCTCTCATTAGAATAGGAAAACTAGTAAGAAAATAATAATGAATAATAATTTATTCGCTATGAATAAATCTAAAACGAAAAACAGCTTTTTTAGAATGATCGGGAACGTTTTGTTCGAATGTCTGGCTTAGTGTATGAATTTTGTAATTACACCATCTTTTTTTCTCATTAGAATAGGAAAACTAGTAAGAAAATAATAATAAATAATAGTTAAAATCAGGCTTTTAGTACATCTATGATGTAGATATTGTGAATTTTTGAAATAAGCGTTTTTAATTAGATGATAGAGTAAAGAAGAACACCAAAACGTTTGTTAAAAGTATCAGTAAGGCAATGCGGAAAACGGTTCTTCCTGGACAGATACCTTGACGTTTTTCTTCTTATTACTAAACATTTCTTGGAAACAATTTATTATTATTATTATACCTGTTTCAACTTGATCTTAAAACAATTTCTAAAGCAAAGATTTAAGTTCTATTGAATAATAATCAGAGATTCTTTTCTCAAAAACAAATTTAGTACATTTAATAAATGAACCATATAGATAGCCTATATTATATTTTGATTTAAGAAAAAAAGGCATTGTGATTTTCTTTACTATGACGTGTTCTCCTTTACTTTGATCACTTGAACACCCAGTAACTTTTTATCTAAAAAAAAAAATCTTGATAAGAAATCATTTAGCCTTGAACTTAATTAAAAGAGACAATGTAGTTACCAAGTGACCACTTAAAGCAAGCTTTTTGGGTAAACGTTTATAATATCTTTTGCCCTGTGTAGAAGACTGTGTAGATTTTGTAGAATATATACTTATATAAAACTTGTTTCTCTATTTACCAAAAGCAACGCAAATATCTACCCAAAACAACTACAAATGTAGGCCTACGTTATGACAGTATTACTTGCCCAAAATATCTTTAAGTGGCCACCCCAAAGTTAAATATAAACTCTGGTCATACCTCGTTATTACAACATACTGTTTGTTAAGACAAACACGTTGAAATTAACATTTAATAGCAATTGGTACGCTGAACTCGACTCCTTTTGCCGTTAAGGTTCAAAACTTGTGAAATCATAGTGACTCATCAGTTGACGGACGGGGAGCATATTCCTGAAGTCTGGATGAGAATAGACCCTCTCGGATATTAGAACGTCTCACTGAGAGGTGATGACGTCATACTGATTTGTATCGTTTATTTAATAAGATTTTGCTTACTGAGATAATGATACTTCAGTAATTGTGGCGAAATTTCACCGGTTTACTAAGTTGCCCGATGTGCTGGGCGTGTCACAAGGCCTTAAGGGCTAGCCTCTCAAAACCATTCGGGAAATAAGTAGAATACGGCTATATTTTAAAAAAAATTTATTATAAAAATGATACTCTAATACGAGAAATAACATTTAGAGAGTTATCACGATAAACGCCTTACCGAGACCTTTTTACGTATTTTACACAATAACTCTGATCCCCTGGCACAAGGATCGATGAAATATTTACATATATATGTACTCTGTATATATATATATATATATATATATATATATATATATATATATATATATATATATATATATATATATATATATACGTATATATGTACTCTGTATATATATATATATATATATATATATATATATATACAGTATATATATATATATATATATATATATATATATATATATATATATATATATATATATATATTTATACATATATATATACATATATATATATATGTTTATATATATACAGTATAAATACATATATATACATACATATATATATATATATATATATATATATATATATATATATATATATATATATATATATACAGAGTACATGTATATGTATATATATATATATATATATATATCATATATATAATATTTATATCATACTGTTTATATATTCAGTATATGCATAATATATATATATATATATATATATATATATATATATATATATATATATATATATATAGACAGATAGATAGATATAAAGATAGAAAAATAGAAAGATAAATCGATAGAAAAATAGATAGATAGATAGATGTAAGTTTTTCCTCTTTGATATTCGCTAGAATTCAACTTTTATTTTGGATAGACACAACATTTTCATTTGAAAAAAAAAATTGTGTATCATTCATGTAACAGAAAGCTCCTGTATTCTTAAAACAAAATAGACTATATACCTCACACATGACTATGGATTATGTTCATCACACACACACACACACACACACACACACACACACACACACACATATATATATATATATATATATATATATATATATATATATATATATATATATATATATATATATATATATTATCATCAGCCGTTACCATAGTACATAGGCTATGGCACTACTCATGACTTGAAAACAATGGTTAGAATTTCGGAGTGCCCTTCTTCTATAAGGGCTGCTTACCATAGCTAAAAAGTCTCGTCTACCCTTATCAAGAGGAAAGTAGCCACTGAACAATTACATAGCAATAGTTAACCACTTGAGCAAAGAAGAATTGTTTGGTAATAGCAGTGTTGTCAGATGTACGAGGACAGAGGAGAATGTGGTAAGAATAGGCCAGCCTATTTTGAGTACGTGTAGGCAATGATAAAATGAGCCGTAACCAGAGGGAGGGATCCAATGTTGTACGGTCTGGCCAGTCAAAGGAGCCGATAACTCCCAGGCGGTAGTATCTAAATGGGTGGCTGGTGCTCTGGCCAACCTACTACCTGTCGTTTGGACACAAACACACACACACACACACACACACACACACACACACACATATATATATATATATATATATATATATATATATATATATATATATATATATATATATATATATATATATATATATATATATATATATATATATATATATATGTATATATATATATATATACATATATATCATCTCCTACGTCTATTGTCGCAAAAGGCCTTGGTTAGAGTTCGCCAGTCGTCTCTATCTTGAACTTTTAATTCAATGCTTCAATATCTATCCATCTATCTATCTATCTATCTTTGTATATATATATGTATATGTGTATGTAATAATAATAATAATGATAATAATAATAATAATAACAATAATTGAAGATTTAACGTATTAAATCAGTTGATGTCACGATTTCCCTAGTACTTACTAAGTATGCATATATACAGTATATATATATATATATATATATATATATATATATATATATATATATATTTATATATATATATATATATATATATATATATATATATACTTGTATATATATATGTGTGTGTATGTATATGAATATATGCATATATATATATATATATATATATATATATATATATATATATATATATATATATATATATATATAAATATATATATATATAATGCTCTTAATGTTTACAGATAATGTACCCAATCTTAAGGCAACAACAACAACAACAACAACAACAACAACAACAACAATAATAATAATAATAATGGCATATGAGATTTGTGTGAAATTTTCTTTAAATGAAAAGGATTTGTTCCGGCTTCCGAGATTTCTTGGCGAAGCTGAACCAAAACGTTTCGGTTTCTAGAGAGCTGAAAAAAATGTCAAATTTCTTCGAAATTTTTTGATTTAGAGAAACTCTATATCAATTTAAAAGACTTCATTTGTTGCACAAGAAAATGACCATAAAATCTATTACTGAATTTAACTTTCGATGTAAATAAATCTTTTATATTTCATCTTTTTTCGGTAAAAGTTTTTCGAGAATTTCTCCTTGCAAAGGATGAAAAGAGATTGTTCAATGGCGGAGGATTTCTCTCGGAGCCAACGAAATTGTCTTCACAGAGTCTTCAAGAATTGTTCTTGTCTCCGTTGAGTCTCCAAGAGAATTCCGAATTCAAAAGGGTCTCCGAGAGTCGTTTGAAGGAAATTTTATGTTTTCAATATTATACCTGACAAAAGAAGAAGAATCCAGTCATCTATCATATAGATTTTTGAAAGCAATTCAAAATGAATAAAAGTTTTCAAGAAGCATTCAGCATGATGAGCAGTCCCCAACAAGCAGGAACTGACAAGATGTCCCAGTTTACTACTGGCCATCTTCAAGTTAAGAGGAAACTTGGCGGTGTGGTTTTCACAGAACCACAAAAGGAAGGATCCTTAATGTATAGGATGACCTCTTGGATGAGGTCTAAGGACCCCTTCAACTCTGAGGGCAGGATGGAGGAGAAGGTGGAAGGAGGGCCCCCAGAGAATCAGAAAAGAGAAGAGCTGAAGGAGAAGGAGAATGTCCAAAAGACATTTGAGGAACGCATCAGTTTCCTGGAAAAACAACTGGAGGCAGCTTTTGCCGAGATCAGTCTAAGAAAGGAAGAACAATCAAAATTCTTAGAGGAGAATGAAGAGCTGAGAGCAGAGAATCAGCATCTCAGTAACATCATCGGAAGTCTTCAAATCGATAACCAAATCGATATGGAAAATTTGACGACAAAGAATGCCGACCTAGACCGCACAAACGAACATCTAAAAAAGGAAATCTGCAATCAAAAAGTTATCCTGGAACAATATAAGAATGAATTAATGGAGAAAGAAAAAGAAAATATTAAAATCAAAGAAAAATTGGATAAAGTTCGTCAGAACAAAAGGAAACTGGAAATATTCGCTGAAAAGAAAATGGAAATAATAAAGCAGATTTCAGAACAGAAGCAGGAATTGGAAGAAAGCCTCAATGAGGCAAAAATAAATGATCTCCTCAGGAATGAGCGCTACAAAGGAATTTTACAAGAGTTAGAAAATTACAAAAAAGAAAATTTGAAATTGAATGACTTGGAGCAAAAAAACATCCTATTGAGTCAAGAACTGGAAACATTCAAATCTGAAAAAAATGTTGGTCTCAAGGACGAGCTGCTTGCGGCAAATGAGATCATCCCTTCACTCAAGGAGGAACTTGAAGAGGGAGATAAGACGAAAGAAGAAAACAAACCTCGAATGACGAAACTGAGACTTAGGACAAGTTTAAACATGGATATTAAGGATGATCAGAAGGATGTCCAAAAGGATGACAGAGACAATAAAAGTGAGGAGAAAGTAGTCGAGGCACAGGATCAGGATACCAACGGACGTAAGGCTGAGAAGGAGGAAGTTGAAGGGGCATCTGGTGTGGGTCAGGTGCTTGGCTGGCTACTAGCCTCAAAAGGCGCTCTCCATGGCACCAACAACAGCCAGGAAGAGCAGCTCAAAAAGGAAATTTCCCCGGACGAGGAGAAGGAGGAGGAGGAGGAGGAGAAAGAGAAGGAGGAGAAGGAGGAGGAGGAGAAGGAGGAGAAGGAGGAGGAGGAGAAGGAGAAGGAGAAGGAGAAGGAGAAGGAGAAGGAGGAGGAGGAGAAGGAGGAGGAGGAGAAGAAAAAGGAAGAAAAGATTAAAAAAACTACACGAAAACTTATCGTGTTTGACCTGGAACCCGAGAAGCCCAAATGGGTCATCTCCTCATCCGACAGTAGTCACATCACCTTCCAAGGTGAAAAGGTTAGAGTGACCACCACAAGGGACTCTGGCCTCAACAGGTACGTGACTGTCGACTTGCATGTGCCCAGGAGGTTCCACAGAGCCATATATGGAGTGGAAGGAAGGACGCTGATGGAAATCACCCGCCACAGTGGAGTCAGCTTAATAGATATGCCACAAAGGCACGAATATAGTCATTCAATCACCATCAGTGGTACTGTTAAGCAGGTTCAGTTAGCAGCTGATCATATCGAATGGCTTCTGAAGAGTCTCACCGGCACTTAAGTACTTTGATCAGCAAATGGATAAAAAAAAAAAAAAAAAAAAAAAAAAAAAAAAAAAAAAAAAAAAAATGAAAACACCAAAAAAAGTTTTAAACATGAGAATATTTTTTTCCATTAAAGTTTAATTTCAGTTTATTTTGTGAGGGTAAGGAGATTCAGCCGAGTTTTGCCAGGACCAAACCTTCAGATGATTGTACTCAATCCAATCAGGACAAGTTCGAGATACCACATCCACAAGAAGGAGATCCCCCCCCCCCCGGATCTTTAAACTGACTGACTGACAGACAGCTACAGGGAGGATACTTGGAAGGACTGACCAGCTTGGAGGATACAAGGCTTACTATCCAGCTTGAATTACAATTCTTGGAATAACCTGGAGGACAATGGCCTACTGAGGGAAGAAACCCCGCTGAGACTAGTATGCTTTGTACCTTGATGGACGAGTACAAGCCGTTTGTCAAGTGTACAAATGGTCGGATATCTAGATCTATTCTTTCGGATATCAACCTTCAGGTGGTTCTGGGGGAATGATCTAGAAGACCGGCTCTGCAGAGGGAACGAGCCAGGCTTCTTCTAGTAGGCAGTCTTGTCCTTAAAGGTTGGACCAAGATAATCAGCTAGTGAAGTAAGCTGCGCTTCTTCGGAGCAGGTCAGTCTGGAAAGGTGTTCTGATATCAAATGGCTGCTGATGAAGGTTGAAGAACTGGGATGAGCAGAGTAAGTTTTGGTCCTGACAATTGGCGAGTTGATGCCCTCACAATCTTATGAAAGGAATAGTATCTTCTTTTTCTTCTTTTTTTTTTTTAGGTTTAAGGTTTTTTTTTTAGGCTTAAGGTTTTTTTTTTTAGGCTTAAGGTTTTTTTTTAGGCTTAAGGTATTTTTTTAGGTTTAAGGTCTTTTTTTTAGGCTTAAGGACTGGCTATGCAGGTGAAGAAACTCTGATAATGATGAATGAGCGTGTCTTGTTTGAGTGGGTAAAATGATGCTTGGCTTCACCAACCGGCCAAAAATTGATGCTTGGCTTCCCCGTACTGCGCACTTGGCTTCGCCGACCGGCCCAAAAATGACGCTTGGCTTCACCGCCTGGCCCGCTTGGCTTCACCACCCGGCTTACAATGGCACTTGGCTTCACTGCATGGCCAGCTTGGCTTCACCGCCCGGCTTACAATGGCGCTTGGCTTCACCGCCCGGCTTACAATGGCGCTTGGCTTCATCGCCCGGCCCAACAATGGCGCTTGGCTTTACCGCCCGGCTTACAATGGCTCTTGGCTTCACCGCCTGGCCAGCTTGGCTTCACCGCCCGGCTTACAATGGCGCTTAGCTTCACCGCCTGGCCCGCTTGGCTTCACCGCCCGGCTTACAATGGCGCTTGGCTTCACCGCCTGGCCCGCTTGGCTTCACCGCCCGGCTTACAATGGCGCTTGGCTTCACCGCCTGGCCCGCTTGGCTTCACCGCCCGGCTTACAATGGCGCTTGGCTTCACCGCCTGGCCCGCTTGGCTTCACCGCCCGGCTTACAATGGCGCTTGGCTTCACCGCCTGGCCCGCTTGGCTTCACCGCCCGGCTTACAATGGCGCTTGGCTTCACCGCCTGGCCCGCTTGGCTTCACCGCCCGGCTTACAATGGCGCTTGGCTTCACCGCCTGGCCCGCTTGGCTTCACCGCCCGGCTTACAATGGCGCTTGGCTTCACCGCCTGGCCCTCTTGGCTTCACCGCCCGGCTTACAATGGCGCTTGGCTTCGCCGCCTGGCCCGCTAGGCTTCACCGCCCGGCTTACAATGGCGCTTGGCTTCACCGCCTGGCCCGCTTGGCTTCACCGCCCGGCTTACAATGGCGCTTGGCTTCACCGCCTGGCCCGCTTGGCTTCACCGCCCGGCTTACAATGGCGCTTGGCTTCACCGCCTGGCCCGCTTGGCTTCACCGCCCGGCTTACAATGGCGCTTGGCTTCACCGCCTGGCCAGCTTGGCTTCACCGCCCGGCTTACAATGGCGCTTGGCTTCACCGCCTGGCCCGCTTGGCTTCACCGCCCGGCTTACAATGGCGCTTGGCTTCACCGCCTGGCCAGCTTGGCTTCACCGCCCGGCTTACAATGGCGCTTGGCTTCACCGCCTGGCCCGCTTGGCTTCACCGCCCGGCTTACAATGGCGCTTGGCTTCACCGCCTGGCCAGCTTGGCTTCACCGCCCGGCTTACAATGGCTCTTGGCTTCACCGCCTGGCCCGCTTGGCTTCACCGCCCGGCTTACAATGGCTCTTGGCTTCACCGCCTGGCCCGCTTGGCTTCACCGCCCGGCTTACAATGGCTCTTGGCTTCACCACCTGGCCCGCTTGGCTTTACCGCCCGGCTTACAATGGCGCTTGGCTTCACCGCCTGGCCCGCTTGGCTTTACCGCCCGGCTTACAATGGCTCTTGGCTTCACCGCCTGGCCAGCTTGGCTTCACCGCCCGGCTTACAATGGCGCTTGGCTTCACCGCCTGGCCGCTTGGCTTCACCGCCCGGCTTACAATGGCGCTTGGCTTCACCGCCTGGCCCGCTTGGCATCACCGCCCGGCTTACAATGGAGCTTGGCTTCACCGCCCGGCCCAACAATGGCGCTTGGCTTCACCGCCCGGCTTACAATGGCGCTTGGCTTCACCGCCCGGCCCGCTTGGCTTTACCGCCCGGCTTACAATGGCTCTTGGCTTCACCGCTTGGCTTTACCGCCCGGCTTACAATGGCGCTTGGCTTCACCGCCCGGCCCGCTTGGCTTTACCGCCCGGCTTACAATGGCGCTTGGCTTCACCGCCCGGCCCGCTTGGCTTTACCGCCCGGCTTACAATGGCGCTTGGCTTCACCGCCCGGCCCGCTTGGCTTTACCGCCCGGCTTACAATGGCGCTTGGCTTCACCGCCCGGCCAGCTTGGCTTCACCGCCCGGCTTACAATGGCGCTTGGCTTCACCGCCTGGCCCGCTTGGCTTCACCGCCCGGCTTAATATGGCGCTTGGCTTCACCGCCTGGCCCGATTGGCTTTACCGCCCGGCTTACAATGGCTCTTGGCTTCACCGCCTGGCCAGCTTGGCTTCATCGCCCGGCTTACAATGGCGCTTGGCTTCACCGCCTGGCCCGCTTGGCTTCACCACCTGGCTTACAATGGCGCTTGGCTTCACCGCCTGGCCCGCTTGGCATCAACGCCCGGCTTACAATGGAGCTTGGCTTCACCGCCCGGCCCAACAATGGCGCTTGGCTTCACCGCCCGGCTTACAATGGCGCTTGGCTTCACCGCCTGGCCCTCTTGGCTTCACCGCCCGGCTTACAATGGCGCTTGGCTTCACCGCCCGGCTTACAATGGTGCTTGGCTTCACTGCCTGGCCAGCTTGGCTTCACTGCCCGGCTTACAACGGCGCTTGGCTTCATCGCCCGGCTTACAATGGCGCTTGGCTTCATCGCCCAGCCCAACAATGGCGCTTGGCTTCACCGCCCGGCTTACAATGGCGCTTGGCTTCACCGCCTGGCCTGCTTGGCTTCACCGCTCGGCTTACAATGGCGCTCGGCTTCACCGCCTGGCCTGCTTGGCTTCACCGCCCGGCTTACAATGGCGCTCGGCTTCACCGCCTGGCCCGCTTGGCTTCACCGCCCGGCTTACAATGGCGCTCGGCTTCACCGCCTGGCCCGCTTGGCTTCACCGCCTGGCCCGCTTGGCTTCACCGCCTGGCCCGCTTGGCTTCACCGCCCGGCTTACAATGGCGCTCGGCTTCACCGCCTGGCCCGCTTGGCTTCACCGCCCGGCTTACAATGGCGCTCGGCTTCACCGCCTGGCCCGCTTGGCTTCACCGCCCAGCTTACAATAATGGCCCGCTTGGCTTCACCGCCCGGCTTAAAATGGCGCTTGGCTTCACCGCCTGGCCCGCTTGGCTTTACCGCCCGGCACAATAATGGCGCTTGGCTTCACCGCCTAGCCTAAATATGACGCTTGGCTTCACCGCCTGGCAAAACAATGGCCCTTGGCTTCACCACTGAATTTCAAATGTCATCAGTCATGACTGACTACTAATAGGCTAGCTGGAGTGAGGGAAGTTGGCCGAAATCTATTTCAGCACGAAAGGCAACCTCTGGCGCGGCGGAAAAACCCGTAAGTTCAATGCCCAGAAAACTGAAGTAGGTTTCAAATTGCTTCTCTAAGTAATCCAACTCAAATACAAGTCATGACTGATCTTAATAGGCTAGCTGTAGTGAGGGAAGTTTGTCGAAAGCTATTTCAGGAAGAAGGGCAACCTCTGGCGCGGCGGAAAAACCCGTAAGTTCAATGCCCAGAAAACTGAAGTAGGTTTCAAATTGCTTCTCTAAGTAATCCAACTCAAATACAAGTCATGACTGATCTTAATAGGCTAGCTGTAGTGAGGGAAGTTTGTCGAAAGCTATTTCAGGAAGAAGGGCAACCTCTGGCGCGGCGGAAAAACCCGTAAGTTCAATGCCCAGAAAACTGAAGTAGGTTTCAAATTGCTTCTCTAAGTAATCCAACTCAAATACACGTCATGACTGATCTTAATAGGCTAGCTGTAGTGAGGGAAGTTGGCCAAAAGCTATTTCAGTAGGAAGGGCAACCTCTGGCGCGGCGGAAAAACCCGTAAGTTCAATGCCCAGAAAACTGAAGTAGGTTTCAAATTGCTTCTCTAAGTAATCCAACTCAAATACACGTCATGACTGATCTTAATAGGCTAGCTGTAGTGAGGGAAGTTGGTCGAAAGCTATTTCAGTAGGAAGGGCAACCTCTGGCGCGGCGGAAAAACCCGTAAGTTCAATGCCCAGAAAACTGAAGTAGGTTTCAAATTGCTTCTCTAAGTAATCCAACTCAAATACAAGTCATGACTGATCTTAATAGGCTAGTTGTAGTGAGGGAAGTTGGCCGAAAGCTATTTCAGTAGGAAGGGCAACCTCTGGCGCGGCGGAAAAACCCGTAAGTTCAATGCCCAGAAAACTGAAGTAGGTTTCAAATTGCTTCTCTAAGTAATCCAACTCAAATACAAGTCATGACTGATCTTAATAGGCTAGCTGTAGTGAGGGAAGTTGGCCGAAAGCTATTTCAGTAGGAAGGGCAACCTCTGGCGCGGCGGAAAAACCCGTAAGTTCAATGCCCAGAAAACTGAAGTAGTTTTCAAATTGCTTCTCTAAGTAATCCAACTCAAATACAAGTCATGACTGATCTTAATAGGCTAGCTGTAGTGAGGGAAGTTGGCCGAAAGCTATTTCAGTAGGAAGGGCAACCTCTGGCGCGGCGGAAAAACCCGTAAGTTCAATGCCCAGAAAACTGAAGTAGGTTTCAAATTGCTTCTCTAAGTAATCCAACTCAAATACAAGTCATGACTGATCTTAATAGGCTAGCTGTAGTGAGGGAAGTTGGCCGAAAGCTATTTCAGTAGGAAGGGCAACCTCTGGCGCGGCGGAAAAACCCGTAAGTTCAATGCCCAGAAAACTGAAGTAGGTTTCAAATTGCTTCTCTAAGTAATCCAACTCAAATACAAGTCATGACTGATCTTAATAGGCTAGCTGTAGTGAGGGAAGTTGGCCGAAAGCTATTTCAGTAGGAAGGGCAACCTCTGGCGCGGCGGAAAAACCCGTAAGTTCAATGCCCAGAAAACTGAAGTAGGTTTCAAATTGCTTCTCTAAGTAATCCAACTCAAATACACGTCATGACTGATCTTAATAGGCTAGCTGTAGTGAGGGAAGTTTGTCGAAAGCTATTTCAGGAAGAAGGGCAACCTCTGGCGCGGCGGAAAAACCCGTAAGTTCAATGCCCAGAAAACTGAAGTAGGTTTCAAAATGCTTCTCTAGGTAATCCAACTCAAATACAAGTCATGACTGATCTTAATAGGCTAGCTGTAGTGAGGGAAGTTGGCCGAAAGCTATTTCAGTAGGAAGGGCAACCTCTGGCGCGGCGGAAAAACCCGTAAGTTCAATGCCCAGAAAACTGAAGTAGGTTTCAAATTGCTTCTCTAAGTAATCCAACTCAAATACAAGTCATGACTGACCCCTATTAGGCTAGCTGTAGTGAGGGAAGTTGGCCAAAAGCTATTTCAGTAGGAAGGGCAACCTCTGGCGCGGCGGAAAAACCCGTAAGTTCAATGCCCAGAAAACTGAAGTAGGTTTCAAATAGCTTCTCTAAGTAATCCAACTAAAAATACAAGTCATGACTGATCATAATAGGCTAGCTGTAGTGAGGGAAGTTTGTCGAAAGCTATTTTAGTAAGAAGGGCAACCTCTGGCGCGGCGGAAAAACCCGTAAGTTCAATGCCCACAAAACTGAAGTAGGTTTCAAATTGCTTCTCTATGTAATCTAACTCAAATACAAGTCATGACTGACCCCTAATAGGCTAGCTGTAGTGAGGGAAGTTGGCCGAAAGCTATTTCAGAAGGAAGGGCAACCTCTGGCGCGGCGGAAAAACCCGTAAGTTCAATGCCCAGAAAACTGAAGTAGGTTTCAAATTGCTTCCCTTATTCTTCCGACTCAAATATAAGCCATGAATTATCATGATACATTTATGAAGTACTGATGAATTATGAGTTGAGATTAAAAGGAAATAAAAAAAAGAGGGAAGGAAGAAAGGGTCGTGGGAACCAAGCCTGCCATAATGGATGTGGGCAAAACCCACCTGATGAGCTCTTTGGTCAGAGCGAAACCCTTATGTATGTCCCTTTGGTAGTGGTATGTATGAATTGATTAATTTTTATATATTTAATATATATATATATATATATATATATATATATATATATATATATATATATATATATATATATATATATATATATATATATATATATGACATATTCACACACACATGGCTTTCTGGTAGAAGGGAGTGTATAATTAGAATCCCATTGATGGTTAAGTGTTGGCCTTCAAATGGCGATGCTTACAGCTCCATCTATCATGAGCTGGCCTTCGTTCCTCTCCTTCTGAACAATGTGTGTTCCATCAAATCATTCCGTATGAGAGGGTTTCTGGTCGTGGACATCAATATAGTGTTGGTTTACCTAGAGGAAATATGTGAATCACGACACCCTGATGTACGCAAGCCAGCAGAAATCGGGGGTCAATAAATGAACATTATATTGATATCCACGACGAGAAACCCTCTCATACAGAATGATTTGATGGAACACACATTGTTCAGAAGGAGAGGAACGAAGGCCAGCTCATGATAGATGGAGCTGTAAGCATTGCCATTTAAAGGCCAACACTTGACATTCAATGGGATTCTAGTCATACACTCCCTTCAAGATAAAAGCAATATGGATGATATCTGTGGTGGTGTATGTGCCTGCTTATGTGTCTAAATGTGTATGCATATGTGTAAGTGTGTGTATAATAAATAAACAACAATTATCCTCTTTTTAATCTAGGGATTTTTGAAATTTGTAATAGTTTAAATTTCCAATTTTTAGTTTTATATAAAATATATTTTTGAAATATTCAATTATAATTTTTGTAGAACCTCATACATAAAAATGAATCTAAAGTTTATATTAATCTACAGATTGGTGATGGTGGGAGATTTTCGTCTGATCGCTCACAGCAAACCAACCTAGTATGGGTGACCCTGACTAGTATAGCTATGCAATATGTTCTAGCCACTGCAGATTGGTGATGGTGGGAGATTTTCATCTGATCGCTCACAGCAAGCGAACCTATAGTGCATAGAATGGTTTATGTGATAGACCGTATTTCATAATTTCAGATTGGAAGTTGAGAAACTTGTACAGTTTCTGAAAACATTTGACAGGTGTTGGAGTAAGATTCAGAAGTTTTCAGAATCCAAGTCCTTAAATCAGATATAGAGTTGTGATGGCCGATGTGGTAACGTCCCTGACTGCTGAACGCCAGAGTACCGCTCAAGCTCGTTAGTTTCTTTGATCCCTGTAACCTCACCATTCTTGTGAGCTAAGGATGGGGGGTTTGGGGAGGCTAATCAACATGTCTATCTGCCGAGTCATCAGCAGCCATTGCCTGACCCTCCTTGGTCCTAGCTTTGGGTGGGGAGGGGGCTTGAGCGCTGATTATATGCATATATATGGTCACTCTCTAGGGCATTGTCCTGCTTGATAGGGCAATGTCACTGTCTCTTTCCTCTGTCATCATGAGTGACCTTTAAACCTTTAAATGCCTTTTCTCTTTGTATCTAGAGACATTTGACAGATGTTGGAATGAGATTCAGTTTTCTAAATGAATTCCTTGATTTCTTTTACCTTAATTTAGACTTTACATGTAAATATATATATATATATATATATATATATATATATATATATATATATATATATATATATATATATATATAGATATACACATATGTATATAGGTATATATACACATATATATATATATATATATATATATATATATATATATATATATATATATATATATATATATATATATACATATACATATATGTGTATATATACATATATATATATATATATATATATATATATATATATATATATATATATATATATATATATATATATATAAACAAAAAAGGGTAATCCAGTTTCTATTACTTATTGGTTTTATTTTCCCATATCAACAAAATTGGAAACCTTACTGTATGCTGAATAAAAGTAAACAAAAAAAATCTAAAGAAATAACATCCCCTGATAAAGTATATGGAAAAGGGCGCCCTTCAGCAACTGCTAAATTCGCTGCCTTCTTTTCAATTTATCCTTATATTTTCCACCTCATGAGATTTCCTCTGGATTATTTCCAGTCTAAACAAACTCATATTTCCTTCACAATTTCTATCAAATTTTATTGCATAAAACACTAACTTGAAATATGATTGATGGCACAAATTCATCATCTCTTTCGAAAACAAAAATTTTTTGGGGGGGCACACATTCTCCATCTCCTTCAAACATGCAAATCAAGCAGTAATTTCCAAGGGGAAATTGCAACATCTAAAAATAGACGAGAACAAAAAAGAACTAGAACTAAAAGGGAAAATAAAAGTCAGTCCTTAAACTAATTAAGTTTCCCCGGCCCCAAATCCCATAATCTAACTCAACTAACTGGACGAAAAAACAAGAAAGAAAAGTCAGTCACAGAGGAGCCATATTTTTCCTCCTATCCTAAAAGGACTTTTTGTCTTTGCGTATCTCTTTCAAATCCTTCTCTGCTTGCTCAAGCATCCTACAGGATACACGCCTGATTATACTACGGTTTTCAGCGTTGGTTTAAATCATTATTATTCAGCTTTTATGGATCTGGTTTCGTGAGTTTGGAACGCGGGAGGTTTCACAAAATGTTCAGCTTTGCAATGGAACCTCAATTTAAATGGAGATTGGATCATGGGAGTGGACAGGTTACCTCAATTTAAATGGAGAGTGGATCATGGGAGTGGACAGGTTACCTCAATCTAAATGGAGAGTGGATCATGGGAGTGGACAGGTTACCTCAATTTAAATGGAGAGTGGATCATGGGAGTGGACAGGTTACCTCAATCTAAATGGAGAGTGGATCATGGGAGTGGACAGGTTACCTCAATTTAAATGGAGAGTGGATCATGGGAGTGGACAGGTTACCTCAATCTAAATGGAGAGTGGATCATGGGAGTGGACAGGTTACCTCAATTTAAATGGAGAGTGGATCATGGGAGTGGACAGGTTACCTCAATTTAAATGGAGAGTGGATCATGGGAGTGGACAGGTTACCTCAATTTAAATGGAGAGTGGATCATGGGAGTGGACAGGTTACCTCAATTTAAATGGAGAGTGGATCATGGGAGTGGACAGGTTACCTCAATTTAAATGGAGAGTGGATCATGGGAGTGGACAGGTTATCTCAATTTAAATGGAGATTGGATCATGGGAGTGGACAGGTTACCTCAATTTAAATGGAGAGTGGATCATGGGAGTGGACAGGTTACCTCAATTTAAATGGAGAGTGGATCATGGGAGTGGACAGGTTACCTCAATTTAAATGGAGATTGGATCATGGGAGTGGACAGGTTACCTCAATTTAAATGGAGAGTGGATCATGGGAGTGGACAGGTTACCTCAATTTAAATGGAGAGTGGATCATGGGAGTGGACAGGTTACCTCAATTTAAATGGAGATTGGATCATGGGAGTGGACAGGTTATCTCAATTTAAATGGAGATTGGATCATGGGAGTGGACAGGTTACCTCAATTTAAATGGAGAGTGGATCATGGGAGTGGACAGGTTACCTCAATTTAAATGGAGAGTGGATCATGGGAGTGGACAGGTTACCTCAATTTAAATGGAGAGTGGATCATGGGAGTGGACAGGTTACCTCAATTTAAATGGAGATTGGATCATGGGAGTGGACAGGTTACCTCAATTTAAATGGAGAGTGGATCATGGGAGTGGACAGGTTACCTCAATTTAAATGGAGAGTGGATCATGGGAGTGGACAGGTTACCTCAATTTAAATGGAGATTGGATCATGGGAGTGGAAAGGTTATCTCAATTTAAATGGAGATTGGATCATGGGAGTGGACAGGTTATCTCTATGGTAGGTATGGTAATACACTTGGGAAAAAAATACTTGAAACCATAAAAAATAGTATTTACAAGAACATTAATATTGTATATTTTGTTAGGGTTATTGGTATCAAAAATGTGATATTAATCAATGGAAAAGGCTCATTCGAAACAGCGACCACATATAGAAGAAGAAGAAGAAGAAGAAGAAGAAGAAGAAGAAGGGGAGGATTCATATAAAAAATATCCTTGAATAAATGAATGGCCAATAAATATAAACATCAACAGTGACAGTATCAGTGAAACTAGCAGTAAAGGATTAAAGGTTTAAAGGCCACTCGTGAATGGCAGAGACAAGGGACAGTGACATTGCCCTATCAAACAGGACAATGCCCTAGAGACTGACCATATATACACATGGCCAGCGCCCAAGCGACCTCTCTCCCCAAGGTAGGACAAAGGAGGGCCAGGCAATGGCTTCTAATGAGTTAGCAGATAGATCTATAGGCTCCTCAAAACCCCCATCCTTAGCTCACAAGGATGGTGAGGTAGCGACCAAAGAAACGAACGAGTTTGAGCGAGACTCGAACCCCAGTCTGGAAATCACCAGTCAGGGACGTTACCACTCAGACCAGTATTCCTTGTTGTGTCAGCAGAATTAGCAGTAGCCCTGGTTTCAATACCTCTCCTTGTAAGACTTCTGTGACGTTCAGTGACTGGGACTCTTCCATTGTGGCGTTAACCAAGGTCTACAGAATCCTTGGTGTTAACTTGACCTTAGAATGGTCACGAAATATGCTACTGTTCGCTAAGTCTTATTATTTCAGAATTCAAGTCCTTAGTTCCGAGAAAGGGTTGTGATGGCCGATGTGGTAACGTCCCTGACTGCTGAACGCCAGACTGCGGTTCGAGTACCGCTCAAGCTCGTTAGTTTCTTTGGTCCCTGTAACCTCACCATTCTTGAGAGCTAAGGATGGGGGGTTTGGGGAGGCTAACCTACAGGTCTATCTGCTGAGTCATCAGCAGCCATTGCCTGACCCTCCTTAGTCCTAGCTTTGGGTGGGGAGGGGGCTTGGGCGCTGATTATATGCATATATATAGTCACTCTCTAGGGCATTGTCCTGCTTGATAGGGCAATGTCACTGTCTCTTTCCTCTGTCATCGTGAGTGACCTTTAAATGACTTTTCTGTTTGTATCTAGAGACATTTCACAGATGTTGGAATGAGATTCAGTTTTCTAAATGAATTCCTTGATTTCTTTTACCTTAATGTAGACTTTATATATATATATATATATATATATATATATATATATATATATATATATATATATATATATATATATATATATATACATACAAATGTATATATATATATATATATATATATATATATATATATATATATATATATATACATATATATACCAAAAAAATGGGTAATCCAGTTTCTATGAAACCAATATATTGGTTTTAATTTCCCATATCAACAAAATTGGAAACCTTACTGTATGCTGAATAAAAGTAAAAGAAAAAAAAATCTAAGGAAATAACATCCCCTGATAAAGTATATGGAAAAGGGAGCCCTTCAGCAACTGCTAAATTCG